>NC_056750.1:127255637-127390637 GCF_019279795.1 Protopterus annectens
AAAAAAAAAACAAAAAGAACTAACTCCGCATATTCACCACACTGAGGTTAAAAAGCATATTTTAATGTTCCCAAGATGTAAACCATACAAAACAAGTATAAAGAACAAACTAAACAAAAGATGAGTGCTTTCGGGTATTGGAACCTTCATCAGATCTGATGAACTCTGTTTTTTTTTTTTTTTGCTACTGATGTAAACCTTGAATTCCAACAGATATTCAAAAAGAGGAACATTTGTTATAGATCTGTTTTCTGCGCAGATAGTATTCCTTGAACAATGCTGCAGTGGAATATATTTTCACAATATAGTCCAGAAAGAGACATTTATAAGGGTACAGACGAAATGGAATATTACAAATCATATGTGCAGCAGTCCATGCTCAAGCTTTGGACTTTAAACAACAGCCCTCCATATTAGACTTAAAATCTTGAAATGTAGTCAGTGAATTTTTCAGTACATTAGCACAAAATTTACAACATTCATCTGATTACCTTACCTGACTTATTAAAGTGTAGGTAAGTAATGAAGGCAGCTGTCATCAGGACAAGCATAGCTCCCAGGGCAGCTGCGACCCACCATCCTAAGGATGACTCTTGTGGAGCGCCTGTGAGAAACACATGAAACGCATGAAGTAAGTTCAGCTGTGTCAGCACCAGAGTGCGACAAGATAACAACTAAACAGACATAAAGCACCAAAACATGTTCCAGTTTTCAAGACTGAAATGCTTTATTGTTCAATACAACTTTATTTTGTCATGATGTCAAATGAATGCCCACATTTATATGACTTAGTTACCAAAAAGCACCTAAGCATGATAATTTTCAGAGTAAATAAAAATGCCACTTTCTATGTTTTTAAGAAAGAAGAATGAATATGCCACCTCTTGCTCCCAAGTATTTAAATAATTGAAATACTCTTAGTACAAACTGCAGTTTAGGTGAAAGCTTGGTAGCTCTTATAAGAACGGTTGAGCTGTTACAAACAGCAGTTTAAACTGAAGCTTGCTATAATTGTTAAGCTGTTAGCAGCTGAAACACTCTTGACACTAACAGCAGTTAGAGTGGAAATTTGATGGCTGTTGTAAGAACTATTGGGCTGGTAAGAACAGCTGAAGCACTCGATATAAACAGCAGTTTAAGTTGAAGCTTGCTAGCTCTTACAGGAGCTCTTACAGGAACTGTTGAGCTGTTAAACACAGTTAAAGCACTCTTAATACAAACACCGATCTAAGTAGGAGTTTCCCAGTTCTAATTAGACTGTTAAAAACTCTTTATTTTATAAAACAAATAGTAAAACAAACAGTAAAATACAAAATAACCGCTTTTGGTTATGCTTAACCTTTTTCAGATCCTGTTAGAAGTAAGAAAAACTTCCTTTTTATATACAAAGCAGTTGCCACTCCCATTCTGAAAACATCATTCCTTAAAGTGAAAGCTTAGATTGTAATTACTTTTTATTTCTCAGGCCTCATGTTTTAATATAGGTTTTAGGGGTACTATCCCATTCAGTCCTGGGGGTGATCTGCTCTCAGATCCATAATCCACCTTGCTTCCTCAACTTCCATTTTATTAATTAGGTCACCACCTAGTATACTTTCTTTAATGTTTGATAAAGTCATAAATCTAAAAGAGTGGTTCTCAAATCTAGAGATATGTTGGTAGAGAGAATTAGTTTCTACCTTGTTTCTTATATCACATAAGTGGCGAAGAATACGTTCCTTGAATTTTCTGTTTGTTTGCCTATATAATAAGCTGTGCAGATAACGCAGGTTACAACATATACTAGGTTCCTGCTATTGCAATTCATTAGCCCTTGGAAAGTATATATCTTATTTGTTACAGGATGTATAAATGTATCTCGTGTGTTAATCCAAGCCCATGCTTTACTGAAACCACATTTAAGTGTACCTCTGTTTGGCATTGTAGGAGCAGCCTGAGTGATTTCATTTCTCATCTCTGTTCCATCTTTTTGGCATAAAAGCCTCTTTAGATTCTTTATGTTCTTAAATGCAAAGCTGAGTTTTTCTCCTACCAGTTCTTCAACTCTAATATCTGAAGTTAAAATCGGTCAATATTTCCTAATAGTGCCACATATAGCTGCATTGTCTGTGCTATATGTGATTGCACACCTTACTTTGTGTTCTTTGGAGCAGCTTTCTTTATTCTGCTTCATCTCTTGGTCACTCCTCTTAGAATAATGAGGTTTATCTTTATGTTCACGTATTCTCAATATTTGTTCTTTGCCTTTAGTAATCTTTTTTTCTTTATACCCTCTTTCCATAAAGTTATTCAACAGTTTCTCACGTCCCATCAAATAAACATCTTTGTTTGTACAAAGTTTAGATACTTGTACTGCTTGATTGTCCACTATATTGTGGAAAATATGTCTGGGATGCATACTTTAGTGTAGCATATGATTATGCCACATAGGTTTTCTGTATATCATTCTTTCAATACCTTTCATAGGATTTAAATTCAATTTCACATACAAAAATTCTATTTCATGACCTGAGCTTTTACCTGGAATTTCAGGAAGGTAGTTGTTATGCTCAAAAAAATCAATGAAATTGTTAAGTGAAGTTTCACTTTCTTCCCATGCAATAAAGATATCATCCACAAATCTACTATACATTAGTAGTTTGTTGGTCCAGGTATTTCTGGTGTCATCCAACCATTTCTTTTCCCATTATATATAATGGATACAAAAAGGTTAATAATGGGGGAATATGTTTAATTAGATAAATGTTTAATTAGATAAATGGTATGAATGTTCGATTGGTGACTTTTTATCATGTGATTGTTTTAAAAAAGACTTTTAAACAGTTAATTTGTATAAGAGTTTTATCTGAAGAAGTTCTGACAGTGGATGAACGAAAGGCATCTAATAAACACTTTATACCAGATTTTGTGGGGACATTATGCTTCATTTTGGTTTGGTTTCTTCAGCAATCACCCAGAATTATACCACAGTACAAACAGAAAATGACTGATTTCAACAATTGGCTAAGTTTCTGGTGTCATTCCAAGGGGATCCAGTATCTGTCTGCCTGGGATGACATGATTGACAGACCTTGATACTTTGCCAGAGATGGCCTGCATCTGTCACCCCTGGGCTTCTGAATACTAGCCAAGACTCTTGCCACCATTATAGTGCCTTTTTTAGGTGATGTTCCAAAGACCAAATTACCACCATAACAGCTACAAACAAATGCAATCTGAGGGTCATGCTGCTCAATGTTATAAGTCTAAATCTCAAAATGCACTCACTTGAACCACTCCTTAAAATGGAGAACATTGACATTTGTGCTGTAACAGAGACCTGGTTCAAGGCAGCAGAAAGCACCCCTAAACTACCAGGCTATAACTCATTCCACACTTTTCAGCCCTAGAACTTGGACCAAAGCTCCAAAGGCAGTGGTGTTTCCATATTCATAAAGGATGTGCACACCTCCAGATTGGTAGCCCAACATAATGCATCAGAGATACTTCAGGTGCAGCTAACATGGTTTACTATCACAATGCCGATGTGCACTTGCACGGCTATGAAGTATTCGAACAACAGATGTTCGAATACTTCATATTATGAGATGTGTGAGCGGCGTGCCATTGCGAATGGACTGTGCATTCGCAATTCCAACGTTCGCTCATGGGAGCAGATCGCGGTACAGTGCGGTTAGGGAAATACATCCCTTTCCTCACTGTAGTGCGATCTCGGAGTTGGAATATTAAGTTAGGGGGGGTGTGGGGGGCACAGCCCCCCTGCATAACTGTGTGTTTAGGTTAGGTAGATAGGTGCTTATGGGAAGGGTGGGCGTGCTGTGTATTGCCGTAAATGTCGCAAGCGACATTTTCGACAATACACCCTTGTTTTCGAGGTTAGGTTGATTCGGAAATGTTCATTTCCGATGTAAAAATTTGAAAATACAGACATGATTTTTTCTGATTTTCGAATTAATGATAGTAAACCAGCTAACATTGGGTAAGACAGAGATTCAGGTCGTAGCCTGCTATAGGTCCCCAACCATGTCCCAAGACTCACACTCCACAATCCTAAGCACCCTGGAGAATATTAGGGTCCAACCTAACACTCTCATACTAGGTGACTTCAACTACCCCTCCATTAACTGGGAAAACTACTTATGTACCAATACACTTGCCCAACGTTTCCTGGAGTTCATTAATTCCAATTCCCCAGGCTAGCTCATTCTTATCCCCACTAGAGGTAACAACATCCTTGACCTGGTCATTATTAACATAGGCGACCATTGCTCTACACCAATAGTCAGCTTCTCCCTGGTTAGATCTGACTACAAACTAATCACCTTGGAAATCCACATCACACCCCCCCCTGCAAAGGTTACCACAATGAAAAACTTCTCCAAAGATAACTTTGGGCTCCTAAAACAGAGGTAGCTAACTTCGCAGCACCCATGCAAGTGGAGAATAGTTGCATGACTGCCGAATCATACACCAATGCACTGTACGAACACGTACACGAATACATAGACCTCGCCATACCCAACAGAACCAAGATGCACTCCTCCAAAAAAAGGAGGCCAATCTGGTGGTCCCCTGCCATAAACAAACTCTACAACAGAAGGAGGAAGCTGATGCAGAATAAGGTAAAGTCCCAAGACTGGAAAAACTCCCTTATCAGCCTCAACAAAAAGTTGAGATCCCTCATCAAATCCTCTAAAGCTAGCTATGAAAACAGAATTGCAGCAGATAGTAAAGACATCCACAATGCCTTCTATAGTTATGTTAAGAATCAACATGACAATAACCAGATTTGCTCTGAGGTACTTCACAATGGTACCTCCTATACCGAGCCAACAGATATTGCCAATATACTGGCTGACAGATTCAGTGTCAACTTTACCCCTCCCCCTGAAAGGACAAATCACAATACCAGTAGTTTGCCAGGCACCCAGTATTACTACTGCACAGGTTAAAATAGCACTGTCCAAGGCCAAGCATGCAGCTTCTGTGGGACCTGACAATATCCCTGGCTGTGTTCTACATGAACTACAGAGTGAACTGGCACCTCACCTGTGTGCCCTGTTCAATCACAGCCTCACCTCAGGCTTTGTCCCTACTGAATGGCTCACTGCTACAGTCATCCCGCTCCACAAAGGAGGAGCAGCTACAGACCCTGGGAACTATCACCCCAGTAGCCTGATGATTCTTTTATGCAAAGCTATGGAATGCATCATCATGGACCTAATAAACAAGGATACACGGAATCTCCAAACTCTTGATCCCACACAGTTTTGTTTTGTGAAGGGTAGATCATGCCTGCTCAACTTGGTCGACTTCTTTGAGTCAGTCACCAGAGCTGTGGATGAAGCCAAGGTGGTTCATACAGCCTATCTTGATCTGGCCAAGGCCTTTGAAACCATTCCCCACTTAGGAATCATAGAAAAACTCACTAAGCTAGGCATCAACCCTATATCACAAGGTGGGTTGCAAACTGGCTCAAGGATAGAGCCCACAGTGTGAAAGTAGCTGACTCCAAGTCAGACTGCTGACTAGTCACGAGTGGAGTCCCCCAGAGTTCGGTCCTGGGTCCTCTAATGTTTGGTATCTACTTCTCTGAAGTCCAGACCAACATGAAGGGACTCTGGCTGATAAAGTTTACAGAACATTGCAAGTTGGAGCTACTATTAACTCCCCAAGTGATATTGACATCCTACAGAATGGCCTCACTGAGACCAACGACTGGTGTCAGAACCATGGCCTTAAGCTGAATGCCAAAAAATGTGTCATCATCCTCTTTGGGAAAAACCCAGTTCCCAATGAATTACCACATTGATGGTAGTCCACTGAATACAGAAGGCATTATAAGAGATCTGGGAACACAGGTAGACAGCAACCTCTCTTTTGATCACCACATTGCCACTTTGGTCAGAAAGTCCTTCTATGTGGCACATCTCACTACTAAGGGTTTTGCATCCAGGAAGAAAGAGGTCATTGTCTCCCTCTACATTTCCCTCATTAGGCTAATCATCAAGTACAATGCCCCACCTCACTAGACATCTGCAACAACTGGAGAGGGCACAAAAGTACCTCACAAAGCGGATCCTAGGCCTTAAACACTTGTCCTATATGGACAGACTCAAAAAACTCCAACTGCTCTTTGTCTCATATTCCCTACTTAGAGGCAAAGAGACAATCTCTGCTTGACTTACAAAGCCACATCTGACCCAGCTCTGTTATGCTACATCTAAAGAAATCGAAATCCCTCTGCACCACATGCTCCAGAGGCCTCAACCTCATTACCACAATCAACAGAACATGCTGGAGGGACAGGTTCATAACCCAGAGACTGCCCATGTTATGGAATAGACTTCCCATACATGTCAAGCAGAGCACCTCGCTGACCCTCTTCAAGAGAAATCTTGATGAATGGATGGGAAATAGAAAATTCACCCTGGGGATAACTCCAGTGGCTCTACTCAACAGAGGCACTGGGAACTAAGGTCAGGTGACAGGATGCCAGGGTAATCCTATGGCTAGGCTTGTAGAGGCCGCAGGGCCATTAGCCTAGTATACACCTATGAACCAATGAACAATGAGAAAAAGAAAACGCTCCACCAAAAGAGTAAGCATACAAATATCTCCCCTAAAAGAGTAAGCATGGGGCTTGCACTAACAGTGATCTTACACTGCGTATGCATCATGCACCAAGCTATAATCAAAAGCTCATTTTAACTATTGTAATTGTGATAAGGCAGTTAGAAGTTGATCAGCTCATCACTGGTCACATGAAGCACAGTTGTCCATGTCCTTAATAGTCCCATAATTGTGCTGTTAAAATAAAATCTCCAATTTATAATGTTTTTTCAAAGCAGAAGGTAATAGGTTCCCCGACTATAATTGCATATAACATAAAACACCAGAGTTCCCTTGTATATTTTGGTTACCTGATGAACTAGTTGCTTGTTTTTTATTTCTTGTTTTTATTACACACGATGTGCAAATGCATCAAAACAAAGTATCTCACAGTAATCACATCAACAGCATTCTTATCAAAAAGAAAAAGAAAAAAAAATCAAACAAAACAGTTTCCCTTTACAAGTGCCAAACCCTAGCAGTATCCATAGATAGAATTTGTCTGAATGGTGGTACTGTTAAGGAACAAGTCTTTCAAAAGGTAAGACATAGGATTAGGGTAGGCTTAGCAGGCATGAATAAGAATGAGCAAGATGCCTAAATGGTAAAGGCTTGGCTATCTTTATTTAGAAATAGGTTGTCAGATGGCTTTGGAAAAAAAAAATCACAATTTAACTTTTGCATTCCTGGACTTCTAATTGACTTTTTGTTAAGATAAAGCCATGAAACAGTTAATCACATTTTCACTGCTGTATGTTTAGAGTAATCTACATATTATTCAAAATAAGACAATTAATTGGAAGAAAGCAGTACATTAAATGATGGAAAATACAAAACTGACCCCCAAGGAGTGGCACCAGAAATATCTTTGCTGCTCAGCGTGTTCTCCAACAGCACATGTAGGCATCTCCTTACAGCCTGATCATCACCAAGTTAAAGCTGAAAGGATTAAAATTGTGCTGAAGTAGAAAACTAGTGACACCTTTAGATGGAAAACAATTAAAGATTTTAGCCATAACAATGTAGTTAATGGTATTTGGAAACAATAGTCCATTTTTTCCACTAATGCTGTAATAAAAGGAAATTAACTTAGTAAAATATTATGTGTTTGTCAGAATTTTTGTGCTGATTCATAGCAGCTGTAATAGATTAGTGACTATTACCCCTTAATGTTTAATAGAGCTACACTAAACAGCTTCCCTAATGATATGAATCAAACTGAACTGCAATTGAATAGACTGGCAATGACATCATCTGTCTTGTATATTGATACAAGTGACTTTGCAATTGAAAAGCTGCATATTCTTAGAAACCAACAATTACAGAGATAAATAGAGCCAAATAAAGTAATAAATCCCCACGAGGCACTGGCAGAAAGGTCCCAACACAAAATGGGTTGAAAAGCTTTAATTGTTGAATAAATATACCACAAACTTTTTTTTGCCTTAGACAGGGATTTGGAGGACTTGCTCTTCAGATATGTTGGGGGGGAGTTTGGAGAAAGGCTTGTTGTAACTTAGGAGGAGATGAGGGGGTGAAATGTTCCGAAAACCTAGCCACTAGCAGGTTTGTTATCTCTGTGGGGTCAGTGTTTGTGATACCATTGACCACTAGTTCTGCACATGCTTGGGTTCTACCCTTTAGTTTACGTACATAGCTGTAAAAGGCCTTTTGGTTATCCTTGGCTGTACTTGCTAAGTTTCTCTCAAAGAAGCCTTTGGAAGATGTGACAAGTTGTCTTATTTGCCTGTTGAGGCTGAGGAGGGTGCTTTTCCATTGTTGGGACCTTACCTTTGTTTTTCTTGGATAGCAACTTTTTGCATTTATTGTAAAGCTTGTTGATGCTGGATGTCCACCATGGCTGCTTATTTTTACTTGGGGGTTCTGGCTTTGATTCTTTCTGGTACAGCTGAGTTTATACACTTATGCAAGTGATTGTACAGGGCTTTAGTGTAAGCTTTGGCGTAGTTACCACTTCCAGCTTGGGGTGGGGCTTGGAATGCATTTACACATTCACCTAGAAGGGTATAGTTTTCCTTGGTGAAGTTCTTTACTCTGATTTCGCCCTTTGTGAGTTCTGGTGTTAGTGTCAGCTCAAAGGTGAATGACTTGTGGTTAGTTTTATCTAATGAGGGTCAAACAGTTGCAACAGTGCACCTTTGTGACATGGTGAGGACCAGATCTAGAATGTTTGTTCCTTTTGTTGGGGTGTGGACAATTTGTTCCAGGACATTTGAATTAACAAAGTCAAGGAACTTTTCCAGTAGTGAGTTAGGGCTAGCGTAGGTTTTCCATTTGATGGTGGGATAATTGAAATCCCCCATAACCAGTGTGTGTTCTGTAAAATCTGGATTGTCTCCAGTTTGGTCAAGTAGGCTACAAGGGGGATTGTGACCCATGGAGGGGGAGCTCTAACTGGCTAAGACTTGAATGGGGGTCTTACCCACCATAACCTGGACCTGGAGTAACTTCATGGAGTTGTCCAGGAGGTGAATTTATCTGTAATATAGATTGAAACACTGCCTCCCTTGGTTTTCACACGTTCACTTTGTGGTTAAAGGTGTGGAAGGCATTGTAGCCTTGCAGGGCCGGGGTAGTCTTTGAGGCCTTGAACCAGGTTTCTGTGACTGCACAGACATCTACATCTTCTAGTGATAGAAATGCTTCTAGGGAGTGCAATCTTTGGTTTAAGCTCCTAGCATTTAACAGCATGACCCTTATTTTGTTTTCCTTGGTTAATTTCATGTTAGTACTGTTGTTTTTGAGACCCCGCCTAAAAAGGAACCATGAGGGAGGCAAGAGCCTTTGCCAACAGCCAAAATGCCTAAAGATGCCAGGTACAAACCATCTCTGGCTAAGCAGTGAGGGCTGCCGACCATGGCTTCCCAAGGTGACAGGAACTGGATCCCCTTTGAATGACACCAATAATTGAGCCAATTATTGAAATCAGTCAGCTCCACAAATAGAAACAAATGCAGTCATGGAAGAAATATGTATTGTAGAAATAATCATAATACATAGACAGTTACAAGACTAGTACAAAGCAATACAGTAAAACAACAAAATAATTTATGAATAATGCAAAGTCCAATGCAGTAGCGCTGTAAATAATTGGATTAACAGAAATAAGTTTTACAATAGCTATGGGAAATGGATGAGTTTAGCATAATATCAGAGTGGTAGCATTGTAAATCTTCTAATGGAGAGATGAAGAAATTGGCAAGAAAAGGAGATGCATAGTATTGCTGGGACTGAATTCATTCTCAAGTATTGGTGAGTACCTTCACATAGTGGACCCTGATTTCACAAAATCTTAGCAAGATGACTGTCTTTTATATAGCATATGTCATTGAGATAGGCAGGTTAAAAATAAAAATGACAGTTGGGTGCACAGGTCTCAGGATGAAAAAGTGACCAATCCTGGTGCATGCACTGATGCCAAGACTGGAAAATATGGCAGTGTAGAAGCCTCAAGGCACAGAAACATTCTTACAACTGAGTTAGGCCAAGCTCAGGGGGAGGATACCCCCCCCCCCCGATGTATTAGGAAGCAGTAATCCACAGAAAAGCTCAAAAAATGATAGGCCAAAAAACAAAATATTACATAGATGATGAAGCTTTGGGCTGCCTGGAAAAAATGCAACAGAGGAAATGTGAAAACATAAAGAACAAAATCCAGAGAATTTTGAAAGGTATAAAAAACGAGACACTGACATAGGAAAGAAAAGATATCTGGCATGGTGCAATATTTATGCAAAAGAGAAAGACAAATTAATCAACACAAATCATCTCAAACAATATTTGAAGAAAAATACAGGCAAAGACACCCAGATATGGAAAATTTTCACAATACAAAAATAAGAGCACAAAGGGAGAATGCAGAACAGAAGATAAGTAAGGCAGATGCTAAACAAATAGAAATAATTTATGGAATACCTGCAAAGTGAAGGATTTAGTATAGAGAGTCTAACACAGGTTATGTCACAGCATGATGGAAAAATGAGTCCCCGAATTAAGGAGAAACAGGTGGAGCAGTAAACATCTGAAGAAGAAATATGTACATGTGAAAGAAAAAGAGCTATATGTTGTAATATCTATGCAAATGAGAAAGCAAAAACTAATCAATACAAAAAAAGCAGCACCGAAGATATCTGAAGAGAAAAACAGGCAAAAATAAATAAGAAAATAAACAGGGAAAATAAAAAAGAAGATTAGTAATGGAGAAGTTAAATAGAAACTGAAGTTATGAATTACCTGTGAAGTGAAGGATTTTGTGTTGATTAGAAAATCCAGCTGTAATGTGATGACATAATGGAACAACGAGTTCCCAAATTAAGGAAAAACAGGGGGAATGGGAACCATCTGATCACTTGCCATATGAGGATGTTCTGAAGACTTCAGTACGAAACAGAAAAGTTCAGTTGATGCAAGATGAAGCAGTATCACTGGAAGTGTCACAGGAAGACATTCTGGAAGCTTCTGTAGAATGCCATAAGGAATGTGCTCTCAGCATAGAAGAAAATGATCTAAGAGAAGAGTTGCTTGATTTAACAGAGATGGATAGACATATTAAGATTGATGAAAGAAATATATTACAGAAAGTAAACAATAACCAAAATGTTAGAATTCTGATAAAACAGATGAACACAGTAATCAAGACTATTAATAAAAAATCAAGTGATATAACAGAAGTAAATAGGATATACTACTGTGCAGCTAAATTAATAACATATAAAGTCTTACCATAAACATGTAGACCAATAAGGGAAAGGAAGAGGAGAAATAAAATGCCATCATGGAAAATTGAATAGAGAAAACTATAAAGCTTAAGACAAGAAGTGTCACTGTTAGAAGAGCACAGAAGGGGGAACAGATCAACAAAACTACCAGGATGTGATAAATGCAATGCACAGTATCAGAAGAGGCCAGGATCACTCATACAATATTGCAAATAATAAATTAAACATATAAGCACAGGGAGGAAAAACTTAGAAGATATGCAGATAACATAAAGGATAAGTACAAAATAAGCAGTTTATTGATGATCCAAAAAAAAGGTTTGTAGAGAACTAGGAAATAAAACAAAATGAATAGAAACACACACACACAAACAATAGAGAAATTGTGGAGAAATATTTTATGAAATCTACTCAGAACATAATAAAGATAATGAATGGATAGAAACATTAAAAAAATAAAGGAGTTCAAATGTACAGCATATGAAATGGGATGAAGAAATGGCCAGAGAAATTGAAATAAAATTAAGAAAAGCTCCTAAGTGGAAAATTCCAGGCCAGATGCAGTAGCTAACTTCTGGATAAAAGTTTTAACATATTTACACAAGGATTTAGCCCTGAGTAAGAGCAACTTATATGCACATCCTGAACAAACACTGGCCTCGTTAACAACAGGAAAAATTATACTCCTTCTTAAGAGTGAAACTACAAGCCATAATAAAAAATATAGAATAATAGCTTGCCTTCTGAAGATGTACAAACTATATATTGGAACTGTTGCAGACAGAGTTTATAGTTATTTATAAAAAAAACTCAAGTACGGTAACAGAACAAAAGGGTAAGAAAAGAAAGTCATATGGAACAATGGATCATTTGTTGTTAAAATAAAGCCATAACAGAGAATGATAAAAAGGTGAAGAATCTAAGTATGACATTGCTAGATTACAAAAAAAAAAAAAAAGCATTTGATAGCATCTCACATTCGTGGATAAAGGGGTGCTTACAGAAATATAACATATACCCTAAATTGATAATTACTTTACAGTGACTATGAAACAGTGGCAAACCACTTTACAGCTAAGATATGATAAAGAACAAATTATTATCACATGGATAAAAATTCAAAGGGTGATATTTCAGGGTGACTGTTTGTCACTGCTGCTCTTTTGTCTTGCCCTTAATTCATTAAGCTGTCTACTTAAAAGATTAGGTCATGGTTACAATTTGGCTCAAAGAAAACAAGTGTAATCACTTCTCATTATCTTTTGTGGATAACTTAGAATTGTATAGTACATCAAATGAGTTGAAAACACAACTGTAATGATTATAACTTTCTGATATAAGATGATATAAGAATATCATTTGGTTTTGATAAATGTGCAAAACCAACAAAGCAGGAAAGCTGCAGCACCAAGAAAATATCACTGTGGGACAAGAATGCAATATAAAGGAATTTGAGCAGGAAGGAGTATATAAATATGTGGGAACTGATGAAGGATTGGCAATAAAACATGATCAAATATGAACAAATCTCAGTAAGGAATATTTTATAAGACTAAAACTAATATTGAAAACAGACCTGCCATTTAAGAAAAAAATCCAAACTATAAACCAATTTGCTCTTCCTGTTTTAACTTATAGTTTGGGGGAGATTAACTGGCCTCTAAAGTCATTGGATCACTTGGACAGGAAAACAAGAAAATGCTTCACGTTTATCAAATGATATATAAAAATCAGTGTATACCAAGATAATATATTTCTCATTCTGAGGGAGGTATGGGCCTCCATGAATTTGATTACATGTATAGATCTTCAATCTTGGGACTGCATATATATCTGCAGACCTCACGAGTCGATTCATAATGAAAATTTTAAAACATGAGGAGAAAAAGTCTAAGGTGCCATCCCTGCATAGTTTATCAGAAACATATCAGTGTGAAGTGGGGATGGAACTTAAACCAGAAGTAGACAAAAATCAGGCAGGAACTGAATGTGCCCCAAAAAACCCCAAAAGATAGAATATAAGGAGAAGGATCAGATGAGAAGGCAAGAAATGTGGAAAAGGCATAAATATTGTGGTAAGTACAAAAAACTCCTGGAACAACCTCATGTTGATCAGGATTTGATGCAGGAATCGTTAAGGAGAGTGAATTTAAACTAAAAGATGAAAGGTTAATATTGACAGCCCAGGATAATGGACTATGTACTTGTTGGTTTACAAAGTCCATTTAACATGTGGAGAAAACAAAGAAATGTAGGTTCTGTAAAACAGAACTGGAAGCAGTTGTACATCTTGTTTCTGGGTCTGATAGACTAATGTCAGAGGGCCTGTATACTGAAAGGCATAATAATATGTTAAGACTGTTGCATAGGAGCACTGGAGATTGTGCAAACATTACAATACTGAAGTAGCTTAGCAGCATTGGAAACATGATCCCAAAACATTATAGAGAATGATGAAGTTTATATCACATGTGACCACCCATTACTAACAGTTCATAAAATAGATGCAAGAAAACCAGATATATTAGTCCATGAAAAGAAGACAAACATAACATTGATCATTGAAATTGCTACAACAGTGATTACAGTGTCTTACATACAGAGAGGCACAGTCATAAAATATTAGGATTTGCAGGCAGAAAAGAAAGCAATGTGGAAGAAGGATACCCAGAAAGTTTCAATAGTGGAAGGGAGCAGTGGGTTTCATAAAAATAATTAGCAGTCATGTTTAGATATGGTACTGATACGTGTAAGTCCATATGAATTACAGGAGTGATTTCTGGGCACATTGCTAGTGCTGCAAAGACCACGTTTGGCTAACATCAAAGATTAAAACAATACTAATTTCATGAACTTTAATCATGACCTAACATATGAATGGGGTCCATTCCCATCATGTTACTAGAAACCAAAAAGACTTGGAGAAATTAAACTGACTAAACCAATATTCAGCCATCAAAGGATTAGAACCCTCCACCCACTGTACTAGTACACTGTGCCATGGAAGCAGTTAGACTATAGAGATTTTATTTAATTTCATATTTTCTTGGTGATGCACATTGGCAAGCAACTCATTTGTGTGAATAGTGTAAATTTATTAGCACATTATACATTTTCTTCATTTTTGTCAAAGGACCAGGAGTGCCATTTTGATGTGGTTATATATGAACATCACCATTGCTCTCTGCCCTCTGTCATGCAATATATGAATACAGAAAGATAACTGCATTGTTTTATAAGCCCTTTATTGGTATACATGTGGTGTGTTTATCAATTTTTGACTAGATTAAAGATTGGAAATGGGAGTACAGCACAGAGATGAAATGGGGAGACAAGCAAAGGGCAGAACAGAAAGTGAGCAAAGAAGGAATGTGCAGGATGGAGGTGGGATAGTGTACCTCTCAATTTTTTATCTGAACAATGCCAGAAGAATACAAAAGTAAATATTGGTAGAAAGTGCCAAACGCTATAACAGAATTGACGTATTGATGATAATAATGTTATACAGTTTTTCTAGAAATGTCACTATTATAAATTTTGTTGTTGTAAAACTTTTTGTGAGAGCATTATTATTTATTGCAATATTTGTTAAGTTGAGAGTTATGGGTGATTTTTTTTGTGGGACAGGTGCTTTTTGTTTTTTATTAGCGAAGAAAAAGTTAGAGAAGGAAGTCTGATAAGTAAGAGATGTGTAAGAGGAGGAAGTTAGGTAGCAGGGAAAGACAGACATGACAGACATGGTGTAGAGTAATCCAGTGAATGAGGGGGAATACAATGGTGAAGGAGACATCAGACAGAGAGAGAAGAAGATGGGAAGGGGATGGTTTTACAACATACAGTGGTAGGCACAGACACAAAAGGGAGAGGAACACTGTGTTTGGGCAATGGACTGGCTGTTTGAAGGTCCTGTCTTTGCCACATCAAACCCAGTGAGAGATTAGTCATCCCTTTGGGAATGATCACCATTGAGTCCTACTTCAGAAGGTGGAGTTAGCTTTGGGCAGGGATGCTATTCAATGAGTCACCACAGCATGGTTTCCATATGTCCAGTGCAGGCATCCAACCTCCTGTCTGCTATGTCCCCATAAGATCTGCAGCTCCTGATTGGTGCCAAAAGTATCACATTCACTTGCTCTGCTACCTACAGATACTATGATACCACACTCTGGTGCAGGACTCCCTGTTGCAGGTGGTGCAGATAAGGCAGAAGTTGTGGAGTTAACTGTGGTAGGCTAGGCCAAGGTGTGGTGGAAGCCTCTGGTGCAAGCAGTGGTGGTGGTGGTGATACTGTTGTCACCCATGGTAGGATAGTAGGTCCTGCCAGTGAGTTAGCTGCAGGTTGCTGTGTTGCTGACTATAATAGTAACATAAATGGAGAGGAGAAAAATGTATGAAAAAAAAGGATAGTGACAAAGAGGGAGGGGGGGGGGGGAAGAGAAATAAAAAAATGCTAACAGTCAACTCTTTGTTTATTTGTTTATTTATTTACTATTTGGTAACCATGTAATTGGACTGGTCCAGAGACCATTTTCACATGTAATCCTGTACTGATACAGTAAAGCATAATACCCTTTTAATATAGGAGCTACACAGGTATATCATCCAACTGTTTGATTATAACATATGGAAGATGCAGGCCTAATCCAAAAGCCACACTCACATTCAGTCTGACAAAAGATAATATTAACTGCAGGAGCTGCTTATCAAGATAGCACATTTGTGTTTGAGGCTAGTGATGCTATTTGAGTTTTGACAGTAATAAAAATGCACATATACAT
This sequence comes from Protopterus annectens, assembly GCF_019279795.1. Lineage (NCBI taxonomy): Eukaryota > Metazoa > Chordata > Ceratodontiformes > Protopteridae > Protopterus > Protopterus annectens. The sequence continues at coordinate 127,271,767 of NC_056750.1, forward strand.
AAAAAACATGTTGATCACATAATAAGTATGTCCAGCACAGGGATGGATCCAGCACTAGGTGACGTATGCATTTGCCTAGGCCCAGTAGGAGGGGCCTCCTGCTGACTAGGAGGGACCTACTGGCCAGGGGGCTCCTACAATTTACTTTTTAAGTTAAAAAATATGTATTTTTTTTAAGAGCAGCATTCATCTTTAAGAAAACCTTCTGCATGCAATGTTTATATCTCAGGATCCAAGAGCTTGAATCCTCTACACCCACTACCAGATTATGTGTTTCAGTACATTTTCAAGGAATTGTGAGTTTCAGTGCATTTTCAGGAATTGTGAGCTTCAACGGAAGACAAGTTTACTGCTGGTCATGCTAAGTATGTTTTCAATGTGCAACTGTTTTGTTTAGTAAATGGTCATCACTGTTTGCACTAGAAAATTTGAAAGCAGCGTTGGTAGCACAACTGGTAGTGTAATTGCTTTTGATGCAGAAAGCTTTGGTGTTTACTCCTGCACCATACATATGGGTTGATGATAATGTGTTGTAATTTAAGAAGGGGTGAGGATGCTGCAGCCCTGAGTGTGTCCCCGTTTGGATGAGATGCCTTGTAACTATGAACCTGTTGTTGGTTTGCAATACATTCCCTATTACAATATTAACAGCTTATCAATTTTTTTATGTTACATAGGCAATTTATTCTTCAAAGGCAGCAAATACTGAAACACAAATATAAAGTTGTTTGCTAGTAGTAACCTCTTCATTAGTTATATATCTCTTTAATGTGGAATTAATTAGATGATTTTTACTTCTGCAAAGATTGTGCTTATTGCCTAATACTGGTGGATTGTAGTGCTAGAAGTCTGGGTAGCCTTTTTGTGGTTGAAATGTTCTGAAATGGGCAGTTTTGACATTGCTTCATGCGTTTTGTTTCATCGCCTACTGGAAAAATGTTCAAACTACAAATTTAAATCACTGTCTAATAAGTGGTGCCCTATTGTACAAGGAATACAATTTAATACAATGAAGAAGATGAATCAAAGAACACATGCATGTATTATCCTAAAAATGTGTGCAAGGGGCCTATGGTTTGAAAACAGCCCAAAGGTAAACTTAATCTGCCACTGGCTAGATATATTTTCTTTGAATGCAAGTTGCAAGGGTAAAGAGGTTTACTGTTAATGCTAAGTCTGTTTTCATTGTGAGACTATATTGTTTTGTTTAGCAAATGTCTATTAGTGTTTGTGCTATAAAACTTGAAATAAAAAAATTAAATTATATCCAAATATCTGTAATTATTGTCGAAGTAAAGAAGAAAATATTATGCACGCTAACAGATTTGAATAGTATTTATGGTAACTGTTGAGAAATAACTAAGTAATGGGACAATGGAATAGCTATGGGGGGTGCTGTGTGTCTGGGCCCTGATCCATTACCCAGCCTAAGGCCTCGTTTGACCATGATCTGGCTCAGACTTCTATTGTATATTGTAGTACGCAAACAGCAACAGGGAGAAAATCAGTCCCAATGTAGAAAAAAACAGGTTAAAATACTTAAGAAACAACAATGGGACAACCATGGCAAAGCACATATATCTCCGAAAGTGCTTATCTGCTTACTGCTTATTGTTTATTAAATATATGTGCTTTGCCGTGGTTGTCCCATTGTTGTTTTTCAAGTATTTTAATCTGCTGTATATTGTGCAATGTCCCAACAAAGCACTACTTATGGATATTAAGTACATAGGCCTAGCAGTAGCGTAAGTAGGGAGGGGCTAGAGCAGCAACTGTCCCAGGCGCAAAGTGTTAGAAGGGCACGATCAGTCAGTCTTGATCTTTCTTTAATTCAGTACCGACTTTTAAAAGCCAATTTTACATTTCTGGCCACATCTGAGAGCTGTAGTGTTACATGTATGGTCTAAACTTTTTAAAAGTTAAAAAAAAAATGTTTTTTAACTAAAACCTGAGCACTGCAAAGCTTAGTGGAAGCAGGGTATAAACTGTAGCAAGTGTTGCCACATTTGTAGCAAGCATTTTGCTACAGTTTAAAAAAAGATTTTTTTTTAAACTAAAAACATGAGAACCATAACACTCCATGCAGGCATGCTATAAACACTGTATATATTTTAAACTAAAACATGAGTGATGTTGTGCTCCATGCAGGCAGGGTATAAACTGGTCCACCAGGTTGAGTAGGCATGATCTGCCCTTGACAAAACCACTATACCTATACCACATCTATACTATATCTCTGTTGATCATCTCTATGATAATTCTTTCCATGACTTTACATATAAGACTAGTGAGATTTATGGGTCTGTAGCAGACAGTTTGCTACAGTTTAAAATAAATTATGTTGTAGGAGGTTTGGGGGCAGGGCACAGAAACTGGACCTGAATGTCTGGGGTAGGAGAGGGGGGGGGCATGTTGTGCATCTGGCCACCTGGTTGTGCTTTGCTCTACAATGGAAGAGCTGGGGGTGGGGGGGCTTACTCTAACTCTAATGAGATGATGGCTTACAATGTATTGATTGGCTTATTACAGTGAAGTGCTGTTTTTGGGTCTTCACAAGGTGGGCTGAGGGGTGGGGCACTGGTTCATAATACTGGCCCAGGTTGCTTATAGAATCAGCTATGCTTCTTGGGTCTAGTAGTGGTGCATTGCTGTTACTAGGATGCCAAGTATACTAAACCATGACAACAGACATTTTATTTTTGGGAGGGGTAATTGAACCCATAGCCATTATAACAATCTCAGTGAACAATAGACTTAACATTCTGAGCCTCTTGTATAACTGTACAAGAGGAGGCATGCAGAAGTGCACTTCTATCATTGCACAGTCAAACAAAATTCTCTTAAGCTATGGCAGTACTAACAAATGTGGTACTGCTGTATAAAGCTTATAAAGAACTGTACTGTTAAGGCAACATCTGTTAATATACAAACACAGATATTTTTATGACTATATATATATATATATATATATATATATATATATTTTAAAACATTGAAATCTCGAATTGTAGTATTTTGAACTTACAAAACCGCAGACTCACATTTTCAAAGCCGTCAGAAGCGCGAAATTCAAAATACCGAAGGACAGATCTTTTGAATTTCTGCTTCCGTTGGTAGGGTTTGTGGATGTTTAGGTTTAATTTTGGTAAGTTTGTGTGTGTAAGTGTGTTGGTTAGGGGTTTAGTGTGTGTATGTGTGTGTTGTGACTGTTATGAGTGTGTTTGAGGGACGTGTGTGTGTGAGTTTCATTTGTGTTTTTGCTTGTGCGATCTCGGAGTTAGAATATATAAGTAGGGGGTGTGTGGGGGCATAGGGGGGCTTGCCCCCCTGCTTATATGTATGTTAGATGAGTTTGTTTGATTATGTGGGGGAGCTGTGTGTAAGTTTATGTGTGTACTGTATGTGTAGTGTAATTACGGGATTTTGAATTTCGCGGTTGTGTGATTTCGAGTTTGTGAGTTGTAGTTGGGTTTTCTTAGTGGTTTTGAAATACTGAATTTCGAGATTTCAGTATTTCAAAATGACAAAGAGGACCCATATATATATATATATATATATATATATATATATATATATAAATATATATATATATATATATATATATATATATATATATATATATATATATACATACACATACTGACCATGGCACTTTCTTTGTAGGTTCATAGGTGCTTACTTCGGTATTATTTATTTATGTATTTATTTGTTGGAACAATATTAAACAACAATAGAATAGAAGGGATATACACATAATATGCACAGATAATACAGTTTAAGGGTACATACTAAACAAGTAAACATATTGTCATACATTTTTAGTGATATAAGCAGTCATATAGAAATATTTACAATGTAATATAAGAGTAGCAGCCAGCATAAAAAGTGCAGGGGAGAGTGGAAGTGATTTATTAACAAATAGTTAGGCATCAGTAGATAGTAAGTCAGGATTAGAAGAATCATATGTGTTTATTAAATAGTGATGAAGAAAGATGTGAAAAGGAGAGGATGCAAGGTCAATATGACTTAGGTGTGGGAATCAGGTTGTAGATGGATGGGAAATAAGACATCTGCATTGCCAAAAGGTGGAGAAGTGTTGCCTCAGTGATTTTTTGAAGGGGAAGTTATTGCTGGAGGTTCTGATAGCTATTGGGAGAGAATTTCATAGCTTGACAACAGAAAGGTAATAAAGCATGTCACCAGCTGGGAGTTTTGGTTTGTCTACTTGAAGAAGGAGTTGATTTTCAGATCTGAGTGGACTATTTGGGTGGTAGTTGGTTAAAAGAGATGAAAGGGCTGGGCAGTCTGAGGGTTTGTAAATGATTCTTTGTGCTGTGATTAGTGGTAGATAGATAATTTGGAAGTTTGAGTCAGTTAAACACTTATAGGGAGATGCAGTGATGGGATGAGTGTTTTTTGTTGGTTGCAATCTTAGCAACCTTGTTGTAGCAGGACTCAAGCTTGTTTTTTAAGGAGGACTGGATATTGGTAAGGAGATGGGTGCCATACATGAGAGAGGGAAGGAGAAATGTTGAAACAAGATTATGCTTAGTAGAGCAGTTAAGAAAGTGTTTGTGTCTGTAGAAGGTGCCTAGTTTTTGTTTTATTTTAATATTATTGTGGATGTGGAGGTCGAATGTCAAGTTTTCATCAAGAATAACTCCTAGTAATTCAGTGAGGGAGACCTTCTATGGTGGTGCTATTTTGAGAAGGAATGATGAAATATGACTTGTTAACAGAGAGGATTTCCTTAGGAGTAAATATTAGCAATTTGGTTTTGTTAGGGTTTAGGGCTAGATGATTATTGGCCATCCACATTTCACTGGGACAAACCACTAGTGACTACTACTATTGGAATTCTTTATGTATCTTTCTTCAACATTGCTCTCAGTTCTACCTGAAAATCTTGGTATTTTTTGACTTTGTGTGCCTTTGTATGTAAGGCATTGTAATTGCTGAGTGTAGCAAGTGTAGTGTATTGATCTGTGATGATCTTTAGAAGCCTAGTCCTGCATTCCCATGAAAATTTTAGCCCTTGTAACTTAAGTACAAATAACTCAGAGCTGGAAGAAATTTACATCTTAGCCCCATCAGCAAGGGACAAGGATGCTAAACCAGGGATGCATTTGTGTTTGCCTATCCATTCATCCAGATTACATTTGAATAGTATAAAGTGTTGTGCTTTATGAGGAGATGAAGATAACCCCAAAGAAGTGGTAGTCTCTGTGTTACATATCTAACCCTCCAACATGCTCTATTATGTTAAAGATCAGATTAAGATCTCTTGAGCTGGTGTTTTTGCCATCACTAGACTTGTGGATGTGTAGTAGATCTGACAGGATAGGTTCTGTATGGGAAGCAGAGATCACCCCTCAGTAGCATGCATGAAACCGAGAAGAGGAACAAGGCTTTGAGACAGTCAGTATAGTTTTTATAATTTAGGCCCATGATTTTCTTGATGAGAAAGTGTTGTGGGCATTCAAGTTATGTTAAATATTTAGGGAGGTAATTACCAAAGGAGACATTATACTCAATGATCAATCTGTTAAGTGCCAAATATAGTGGAATGATCACATCCCTGGACTTAGACACTATACTCTTAGTAATTAGATGTCCATTGAAAAAGAACGTTCTTACAGTAGTGGATACATAGTGAACAAAGGACAATTTGTTGTCCACATAGGTTCCTAGGTCCCTAACTGCTGGATTCTTTTTCATGACTATTTTTGTCAATGTGATAGTTACAGGGGACATCATACTTGCTGAAGGACACTATTATACATTTATTAGCATTATGTTTAAGCTCATGGTTATAACACCAGCTATTTTCTTGAGAAAGGGCTTTTGGAGGATTTTGGTGTCCTCTGGGGAGTTTATGATGGCACCAAGTTTATAGCTACTTGCAACCTGTTCAGCCATAAACACTAAAGACATGCCAATAACCTCCAAGAAGTAAATGTCAAAGATGAAAGGCTCAAAGATTGAACCCTGGGACACACCACTAGTAACAGATCTTTTGAAGGTGATAGAGCTGCCGACCCTAATTTTCTAGGTTCTGTTTGTGAATTACCTTATTATCCAATGAGTTACATAGGAATTAACTTTTAGCTGAGAGAGTTTATCAACAACACCTGAGTGTGAGATGGTGTCAAATGCCTCTGCAAGGTCTAGATATGCAATGTGTACTGATTTTCCCTCAGCTATTGCTTTAGTAACCTTTTTGAAGAAGTCAACCAGGTTAAGCAGGCAAGATCTGCCCTTGACCAAAACATAGTTACATATGTCCTTATTTTTTAATTCCATACTGATCCCCTCCATAGCCTTACAGATGAGGCTAGCCAGACCTATTGGCCTATAATTACGAAAGTCTGCTTGTACCCCACCTTTGTGCAGGGGGGTGAATGTTGCTGTCCTCCGTTCAATGGCACAACCTTTTTGGAAGATGATATTGAATAGTGTCTGTAGGAGGTCTGACAGATCCTTTTTGAGGGTGGTCACTAGCAGACTGGTATGTTATCTGGTCCAATTGATGTAGTGTTCTTGAATATAGAAAGTGCTATGAGGACTTGTTCTTTGGAGATTTAAGGGGATGTAAATATGGGTATGCAATCTGGGAATGTCGGGGGAAAAGAGAGGGGAGACTTTAGAGCTAAATTCATTTGCTAGCAGATTGACTATGTCCTCATGGTTTGAGTATGTGATATCATTTACTATTAGCTCTGTGTAGTGCTGGGCAGTGTTTTTGAGGTTCCTAACTTAAATAAAGAAGGCTTTATGGTGGTCTTTTGCCTGAGTGACTATTTTAATCTCATATCTAATGTTAATTGATTTGATCAGTGACCGGAGTTCCTTGTTAAGTTTAGCAAGAATGCTTTTGACATTGAGAGTTATTGCATACATTGAGTTGTTCTTTTATTGCAGGGCCTGTTTATATTTGGGTTCTACCATAGGGGGTTATTTTTAAATCTGGCATTGTAATTACTTTTTGAATTTCTAATAACATGTTGCATTTGTTCATTTTTTATTGCCAATCCTTCATTAGTTCCCAAATATTCAGACACTCCTTCCTGCTGAAATTCCTTTACATCACATCCCTGCCCTAGACTGATATCATCTGTTTTGGAGTGATATTTTCTTGGTGCTGCAACTTTCATTCTTTAAATGCTGCTTTTGCACATTTATTATGACCAAATATCATTCTTATATCATGTGAGAAAGTTTTAACCACTTGTAGTTGTGCTTTCAGCTCTTCATCTGATAAAGTATACAGTTTAAGTCATCCACAAATAGTCGATGAGAAATGTTTAAACAAGTTTGCTTTCTAGGAGCCAAATTATAAACAAGACAATCTGTTAAGTAAGCAGCTTAATGGGTTAAGGACAAGACAAAGCAATAGTGTTGACAAAGAATCACCCTGGAAAATCTCCATTTGACTTTTTATCTCTGGTTTAATAATTTGGCCTTTGCCATATTTAATTGCAAAGAGGTTTGCCACTGTTTCATAGTCATTGTGATGTAACTGATCAATGGAGGATGCATCTTATTCATTTATAAGCACTCCTTTGTTCATGAATCCATGATGCTGTCAAATGCTTTTTTTGTAATCTAGCCATGCCATGCTAACCTGAGTAGAACATACAGCTGCTGGTTGCAACAGAAGCCAAGCTACACAAAGGCCCTGAAGAGGTTTTCACCAAAACTGCAACCAGACCACTCAGTGAAGTCCCATACGTACTGCACAACTGAATGCCAGCAGGAATCAGTATCCCTGTGCTCATTTTCTTACCAGGAACAAAACAGAAGCTAGATTACAAAAAAAGTATTTGACATCTGAGTCCTGAGAAGCAGTTCCTAGGCCCTTCAATGATTGCTAGTCTATTCCCAGATTCCAAGATGTTACAGATTTTAAAAGTAAGCTGGAAAGAAGAGAATATTGGGGTGTAGCAAGCAAATTCCATTTTGTACTTACAAGCTCTTAGTTATACCCCCTTGGACACCTATCACTTAAACATGGACACATCTCTCAAAATGCTGCCCCCAAGTACTCAATAAATGTAAGAAACATTTTCAGCTGTTGCTCTAAAACAATTTAAAATATTATTTTTAGATTAGTAATATTGTACCTGTTGTTGGAGGCATTCATTTAGACAGTTGTAGACATAATATGACTGGATAAAAGCCATACTGATGGGATGTTCAAGAAAAAAAGTGTACAAAGTAGACTACAAAGAGTAGGCCTAGTTACACCCTTGGAAGGGATCAACACACTGAATACTGCAGTGTGCACTAATTGAAGGGGTGATATGAACCACAGGCTAATTCAGGGTTTGGGTCCAGGGGGCAGGGGCCTTCCCAATTTGTTCTTTCAGTGTCCAGTGGAATGAGTGGAAGAGACCTGGAAAGCTTCTAAAGCTAAGTTTATTGTAGGGGTGGGCAGAAAATAAAATGCACAATCAGAAAAAGCAGTGGATAAAACAACTCCAAATGACCCTGTCAGTCAGTCAACTTAAGTGCAGACACAAAGAAAGAAAGAAAGAAAATAAATGATTCCCTGGCTTCTTTTCTGATTTTAAAACTCCAGCAGAGGGACAAACACTTGAGTGCATGTAAATAAAGGCTGAGTCTTATCAGAAGACAAGGTCAAGCTAAACTCTATGTATTAAGTATCAGTCAAGAAGCAAAATAACCAATGAAAAATAAGTGAGATATGAAGCCCAAGAGTTAAAAGTTTGCCTTTAGTAGTAATGTATCTATCTTTCACCTGTATCAAACACCATTTAAATCCAGGATGTCCCAAATAAACCAGTCCAACAGATTTCTCAAAGCTGAAATTCTGTCAGGGGCTCAAGTCTGTTCTTGTGCACCATCCTGTTCCTTTTGATCTCTGCAGGGACTAGGGACATAAACCGGTCATAATGAGAAACTGAATGGTGGCATGCAGGGCCAGTTGATATTGTATACTTACATGCTAGAGAAGATGACTGGGCCCTGATTTCAGTGCCCATCGGCTAAGGAGGTCAGTCTCTCATTGACTCAAGTCGGATGCCAATAGCATGGGTGACAGTCTTGGCAAAGCTATTCCTGGCATCAGCCTTATACTGTGACCCAGTATAATCCTCCTGCAGGAGCAGTCAGCCGTAATGCCTATGGGGATTGTCCAAAAACATCTTATCCTCCTCATACCACCTCTCTGGTCTAAAAGGAGCACAACCCCCACATTTTCCAGTCATAATTGCCCCACCCCCTCCTTCAAAGATCTCAGGAAAAATGGCTGAGAACTGGTACCCAAAGCAGGTTTTGCATGATCCATCATTCATGCACCACTGAGTATGGAAGGATACCACATTACAGTGAAGAATGGCAAATTAATAAAGTGTATACATTGTATTGCTATGGTTATAATGGTTGTGAAACACGGTGATACTCCTTCCTTCTGTAAGTTGCTGGGAATACATGCTCCACAGTGACTGCATCTTCAGATAGTTAGGAATGGGATGAAAATTCTCATACCCAGAAACTAGTGGGCTGATCACATGTGCAGAGCTTGTCACAGGTGCTGACACGTGCACAACTAGTGGGCTGATTACACGTGCAGAGCTTGTCACAGGTGCTGAGACATGTGCACAACTAGTGGGCTGATCACACGTGCAGAGCTTGTCACAGGTGCTGAGACATGTGCACAACTAGTGGGCTGATCACACGTGCAGAGCTTGTCACAGGTGCTGAGACATGTGCACAACTAGTGGGCTGATCACACGTGCAGAGCTTGTCACAGGTGCTGAGGCATGTGCACAACTAGTGGGCTGATCACACATGCAGAGCTTGTCACAGGTGCTGAGACGTGCACAACTAGTGGACTGATCACACGTGCAGAGCTTGTCACAGGTGCTGAGACATGTGCACAACTAGTGGGCTGATCACATGTGCAGAGCTTGTCACAGGTGCTGAGACATGTGCACAACTAGTGGGCTGATCACATGTGCAGAGCTTGTCACAGGTGCTGAGACGTGCACAGCGTCATGCAGAATTCAACATATTTATCAGGTTTGCAAGTTGTGAAAATGGAGCAGCTCAGAAATGATAATGGGATGCACCCTAATTAGCATAATTATCATGCCTAGGGGGTGAATCTGCATGATATAAACATGACAAGAAGCACAGAGCCTCATTCTGCTGCCAAAGAAAACTTCTTCAAAAGGGGGTTAAATGCTGTGACCAGATCTTACAAAAAAGCTTTCCTCATATGTCAGATATCTGTTTATATAAGATAACTGGTACTTCTTACACAATTCATTCAGTTGTTGAATGCTATCACTGATTGTTAATAAACCATAATGTCTATTAGGAAATAATTTTGGCAGTCATTTTAAGATGTGTTGGCCAGAGCTGTTGTAGGAAGTGCATTACAAGTGTACTGCAAGTAGCAGCTTAACGAATGTTAAGGTTAACAGTAGACATCCTCGGGTTCATATTCTTAGTAGTGTTCATTACTATTTAACTGTTGTGTGGCTTTCACACATGTAATTAGCCACAATATTAGTTCAATTGTTAATTGTAATGGTCTTGGTTGCTGTTTATTTTCATTTCTCTCAGAGTTTGGTTGGGAATATGTGGTTAGCACTCATAGGATGTCAGACATTTCCTAAAAGATTGTGGGCGCACACACACACACACACACACACACACACACACACACACACACACACACACACACACATATATATATATATATATATATAAACATAAAATATATCCTAATATGATAAGAGTATTGTACACATTTGTTATAACCATGCAATAACAAGGCTATTCATTCCCCTGTTTTCTATGTGGGTCCTAAAAAAGTATGGGATCTGAAGGCCCATCCCAATCCAACACCAAGTCCAAATTTACAGATACAGAAAATGAGGAGTTTCTACAGGCCTTGCATCTACATGGCCAGTGATGTGAATGTGGTGAGTGGTCATGACTGCAACGATGCCATGGTCTGTCATTGAGCCATGGAAATGATCCATGCTACCATCCACTAAGCCATGGCTGTAGCATAACAACAGAGGGCAACTGTTGTTGGACCATTCAGCCACCTCTTACTTCAATGAACGAGTTCCTGGCCTAACTGAAAGGCTGTACCACTTCCATGGAGTTCCACAGTGCAGTGCAGTGCTGGATGTTGTGGCACAGCTGGACAGGTCCCAGAGAGTTTCAACTGCAGATGTTCCAGGCATATAGTTCTACTTCATATTATCAATAACGGCAAATCCTCTAAAACATGTGGTCAGTGTAATGTTCCTTAAATCTATCTTATGGTATAAATGTACATTGGGATTCCAAGTTCCACATCCATCTGCATGAGGTATGGCCAAAGATATTGTTTTCATAGTGTTATAATTATAAAGATATCAGTTGTATGTGTAGTTGTGGTGCTGGGTCCTACTCATACTGTGCATTTTTTTTGCTTTGGTGTATTCACAGTTTAATCTTGATCCAGAACCAGCACTGTGGGATTGGCCTCATCTGATGTTGGACGATCTATTGTCTCCAATAATTATGGCAGGGATAAGGAGGCACAGTCAGGGGGTATAGAGTTTGTGCTAGCACAGTCAGTGGACCCCCCCACACTCCCTACTCAGACTGTGGACACTTTCTCTATGCATATGGACACCCAGGAAACTCAACCATCTTATAGTAGACGAGTTGATGTGGACATTATAGATCATGAAAGTTTGGTGGCTCCTACATAAGAGATATCTACTTCTGTCTCAAGCACTCATGAGCGGGGGATCCACACAGGAGAGTTGGCAGTGGTGCTTGTTGAAGGATGGTTACCGCTCTCCCCCCATGAGGCTGGTGTGACAGCAGCTGTCATCAAACACATGCGCAGGGCAATCGTGGAGATGCAAACTATTTCCACCAGAGCTATGGCAGAGATAGTGAGTATGATTCAGACTGTGCATACTGACCTACAGGAGTGTATGATTCATCTGTGTGATTTCTTGCATAGGTTGAATGACACATTGGACCATGCAGTGACTTCTCTAGATTGTCTGTCAAGAGTGAGGGTCTGTCCTTCTTGATGGTAATCTGCTATATTTAAAGACATTAGCCAACATGGCATAGTTGACAGATTCTGTTCCCACAGTGCTAGCATTTCCACTGTAACATCATTTTGGACGGTATCTGTGCTAGGAAATGGTGTTCCCATAACTGCGTTTATCATCAAGGTGGCACATCTGCTAGCAGAGAACTGATTTAGGTGACACAGCACAGCAAGACTGAGCCAAGGCGGTGGTATGGTCTGTGTAATTTCTGCTAGAGCCAAATCATGTGGTTGGGAACAGGCACTGGAAGATGAACCCTCTGCCATATGTGCTATGGACCAGTCCTGTAGGATAAACTGCAGTGCTATCCCATGTCTAGACGCTCTGTCCTTAAATAAACACACACACACATACCACCAGAGCCCCCAGCAAATAAGGCACACACACACACACACACACACACACACACACACACACACACACACACACACACACACTTGCATGCACTCACCAGCAAAGCCCCCAGCACATCACACACACATACACATATGCACACACATCAGCAGAGCTCCCAGTACATCACACAGACACATACACTTCTGCAAGCACACACACACACACACACACACACACACACACACACACACACACACACACACACACACACACACACATGCACACGCACACACTGGCCCTCTACATACTTCTTCCCCCCGAAGTCAAGTTTTACACAAGCCATAAATACACTTTTTATTTTGTTTCATCTCAGCACTCACACTAATACACTTCGCTATGAAAAACATGTACTGGGAATGTGTTTACGTTCAGATGATGTAGAATTTTGTGAAGAGTTGTTTACGTTAAAACAATGTTACTTGTAAGGGAGTGCCCTAGTGGGGTTTGGATGGAATCATGAAAGCGAGGGAGGAACATAATCAACCCATAAGCAAAAGTTTTGATAGGACTGGTAAAAAATGAATCATAACAATTCAATGGTTATTTCTTACAAAACAACTATGGGTACTTTTAAAAACGTGGTTGAAAACTATTGGAATGTTGTGTTTACTGAAGAACTCAGGGGATTTGGGGTAATGATCCATTTTTACATGCAAAAAGAATCTGACTATTAAACAGATTTTAAAAAACAATATGATCATTAACAACTTGTTAAGTATGGGAAGTGCAAAGCCTTTGAGTTTATTAATGACTCATCTTATATAGTATTAGTGGGGATACTTTTTATTGTCAAGGCTGTTTTGATAGTCACACAAAAGGGGTCATGTATATTGCAAATTACCTGTCCTGTGAATGTTTTTATCTAGGAAAAACGTAGAAAAGCTTCTACAAAATAATTTTGGAACATTTGGGGGATGTTAGACAAAATAGGCTGTCTTTAGCGAAGCATGCTACGTCATGTAATCCATTTAACAAATTTTTACTTTTTATTTTACAGAAGATGTTACACAGTATTAGGGGTTGCGACTGGGAAACTTTATTAGAACACAAAGAACTGAAGTGGCAGAGGAAGTTGAATGCCACGCCTTTTCCTTGGTCTCAATTACATGGTTTCAGCTACTAGTGTTTTAAGGTTTAGGGCTGCTAGACAGTAGTGAGTTCGTTAAGCTTTTTAATATAACATTACAGAATTGTTAATAGTATATATTACAGTATTTTCTAAGTTATGTGTTAAGGGTTTATTTTAATTTTTGTTTTTCATTGTGATCAATGTTAAGCTATTAACTAGAAGTTTTAAGAGGTATGGGCGTCACAGAATTAGAAATGAATTGTGATAGGTTTCTTTAGTCACATGATTATTAATGTAATTTTTTTTTAACTTTGGTTCTGATAAAAAGTCCAGTTATTTAGGGACAAAAGTGCTTGACTCCATTGTTTAATTTATGTGTTTTATTATGTTCACTCCATTTATAAAACCAAACTGAATTAACAAACTATGTGCACTCCCATTTACAAAGTCATCTTGTAAATCTTTTTAGTTTTGTACACCTTTATGTAACCATGTACAACTCCTTTTAGTGATATATACCCCAGTTATACCATTTATATACCTCTTTAATTATGTGAACCCCCATGCACCTAACCTATCTCTAAACCTTTTTGATTATGCAAAACCAATGTATCACCGCAGATTACTTTTATTAAATGTGTATACCCTGTTTTTATAGCTCATCTGTAAACATGTTTCATAACCCTTCTGTAAATCTGTTTAGCTATGTATGCCACAGATGATATAACTTGTTTAAGTACAATTTCATTTATGGAACCCTTCTGAAATTCTTCCTAGTTATGCACTCCTTCCACTTGCCATTTATAGAACCCATGTCCCCATGTCTAAGTCTTTAATAACATAACTTTTTTTTATATAAATCATTTGAAAATATTTTACTTATCTATATGAACTATTAGCATAACCCTGTATTTTGAAATATGTATACCCTTGTTTACATAGCACCTCTACAAATTCTTATCTATATGAACTATTAGCATAACCCTGTATTTTGAAATATGTGTACCCTTGTTTACATAGCACCTTTACAAATTCTTTATCTATATCAGTCACTGCTTATATAACCCCTCTGTAAATCTTTTTATGTATATTGCTATTTACAAAGCCCCCTTTATAACTATATTAAATTTTGGACACATCTTTTTGTATAGTCCACTTACAGTTTGCGTAGTTTTTGTTCTCCCACATGTGTGCCAACAAATTGGCTGACCATAACAACTTCACCCATTCATTCCTTAGTCAGGCAACAACTGGCTGCAGAAAGGCCATCATCTCAGCAGTCATCTGGAATTTTTCTTTTGTGTATCAACTATTCCTGTGTGGGTACCAGCAATGGTTGAAGGAATGGACAGACAATGGGGTGATGTGTGGACATGTCATCCACTTTCAGTAGTGATGCTACTCCCACAGTTTAATTTCCTCTTGAAGGTAGAGGCACCTCTCCATTTTCAGGAGCCATTAGAGACTGCAGACATCTCTTTCCACCTTATCCTTCAGCCCCCAGGTCAGAAATGGAACTGGGGTCAGCTGGGTCATTGTCAGGGCATTGCTCATCTATGCTATGGGGTTAGCTACCTGTAAATCCTTTTAATTGTGTACATCCCATTCACATAACCCCTTTTTGACCTTTTAATTATGTATACCTCATTTAAAAAGTGCATTTGTAACCATTTTAATTAAGTGCAGCCTAGTTTTCATAATCCCTTATTTTAATGATGCACAACTCCACTTACAAAATCTGTATATTTTTGAAATTATAGCTTGCACCAACGTAATAAACATTTATTAAGGTATAACATATATATCTATGTGCATTAGTTTATAAACACATAGATAAACACTACTGACTTACCTTTTCTCTTTATAGTTCTTGTTTGGTTCCCATTCACAGAACATGTGTAAGGTGTCCCTTGATTCCAGTCATCAGCTCCTACAGTAAGATAACTAGCTGCAGAAAACGATTTCGACTTTTTATTGAACACAGCAGGAAATTGCAGAGCACTTCCCATATTCCAACTGATTGAGACTTTTGGATCTCCACTTACTACAAGGCAACCTATTGTCACAGTAGTTTGTTCATGGGTGTCATCCAAGATAGGATAGATGGAGAAAAGAGCTGGAGGAACAGAACCTTAAAAAAGTAATACATCTTGTAATTTGTTGTTTCAAATTACAGAAATAAAATTGTTTTTCTCAAATGAAGTGTAGTACGCTCACATGCATTACTAATTATTGTAAAATGGATTTTGAAATCACGCTTCTTAAAATGGAAGTCATATGTGTGCATGTGATTAGCAGATTGTAACCCAGACAGTTAAAGTTATTCAATAACAGCAGCAACAATATCTAAAGTGTCAGATATATAGTATATACACCTGCCTATCCAATTATTCATTTATCACATTAAAGATATCTGCCTTGCTTACCTTAAGTGCTTCACTACACAGATTTATACATTTCATAATTTTCTTACATGGGATACATTTTTCCTTTCTTTACTAAACTGAAAAACCTATTCTAGACTTATCTCTTTTCCAAACAGAACACTACATAACATATTTTACATGGGATAGCAGTCAGATCTGCTTGACAATAGTAAATCACACATGCTTGATTCCAAAATGATGGAGCACAGAAGTCCAGCAATCTGAATACAGACAGTGGTGACATACACAGACATAAAACAAGTCATGAGAGACCTAAATGCACTCATCTTACAGAATGCAGCACTTTGACTAGTAGGCAATCCCCCTCCACCCTGCACCCTAATGTGTGTGTGTGTGGGGGGGGGGCTGTAACCTCACACCCCTCCTTTTACTTATTGTAACTTCATGGCCAAACATCCTTAGAAAAAAGAGGCAATGATGACTTTCAGTGTAAACCCAGGTATTGTTCCAATTGCTAACATTGTGCAGTTTCAGATTTTGAATAAGAAAGTAGCAGCACTATTGGGGTGCAGAGGGCTTACTCCTTTCAAAATATGACAGGTGCTGTGCAAATGTTAAGCATTATGCTCTGCTTAGTCAAACGTAAAAGGTTGATGTGTTTGAAAGCAAACCTCTGTTTGATTTTGCAATATTTTCTTGTTTCATAGGTTCATAGGTTCATAGGTAGATACTAGGCTATCTGCCCTAGGGTATTTATAAGCCTAGCCAGAGTGTGTTTGGCTTTCGCCTCCCATTTAGATTAGTTAACTGTGCCTCAGTACAGTAGGTCACAGATGATAGCCCTTTAAGGTTAGTTTACTGTGCCTCTGTCTAGCAGGGACACAGAAGAGATCCCAGGGGTAAACTTACGATCTCCCATCCACTCGTCAAGATTTCTCTTGAAGAGGGTCAAGTGAGGGGCTCTGCCTAACATGAATTGAGATTCTGTTCCAGAGTGAGGGGAGCCTCTGGGATATGAATCTGTCCCTCCAGCATGTCCTATTTATTGCTGTGCTGAGGTTTAAGTCCCTGGAGCGTGTAGCTCTAAGGGATTTGGATTTCTTGAGGTGGAGCATGTCCATTAATTCTGGGTTAGACATGGCTTTGTACGTCAGGCATAGATTGCCTCTGAGTAGGCGGTAAGCAACTGAGTAGAGCTGGAGTTTCTTTAGTCGAATTGCATAGGGCATCTGTTTGAGGCCCGTGATCCTCTTGGTGATGTACATTTAGGGTCTCTCCACTTGCTGCAAGTGTCGGGTAAGGTACATCCCAAATGGGGCATTGTATTTAATTATGGGCCTGATGAGTGATGAGTAGAGGGGCACAATGACCTCTCTTGATCTAGATGTGAACCATTTTGTGATAAGGTGGGCTATATAGAAGGTCTTTCTAACCACTTTGGCAACGTGATTGTCAAAGGAGAGATTACTATCTACTTGGGTCCCCAAATCCATAATTACTTCTTCCATACTTAATGGATTACCACCTATGTGGTAATTTGTGGGCACTTTATTTTTCCCAAAGGGGATGACTATGCACTTTTTGGAATTTAGCTTGAGGCCGTGGCTCTGGCACCAGGTATCCATCTCTGTGAGACCCTTTTGGAGGATGCTTGTGTCAGCCGGAGAGTCGATTATGGCTCCCAGTTTGCAGTCATCTGTAAACTTGGTCAGCGATAGTCCTCCTGTGTTAGCCTGTACCTCGGAGAAGTACATACCGAACAAGAGAGGTCCCAGGACTGAGCCTTGTGGGACGCCACTTGTAACTGGTTTAGAGTCTGACATGGCACCTGCAATTCTGACCATGTGGGTTCTATCCCTGAGCCAGCTTGCAACCCATCTTATGACATAGGGGTTGATATTTAAGCTGGTAAGCTTATTTATGATGCCCGAGTGGGGTATTATGTTGAAGGCTTTTGCGAGGTCCAGGTAGGCTGTGTGGACTACCTTCCCCTCATCTATGGCCTTGGTAACTGTTTCAAAGATGTCAACTAGGTTTAAGAGGCAAAATCTGCCCTTAACAAAGCCGAATTGGGTAGGGTCCAGTGTCTGGAGGTTCCCAATGTGTTTGTTTATGAGTTCCATGATGATACGCTCCATAGCTTTGCAGACCAGACTAGTCAGGCTTATAGGGCGATAGTTCCCAGGGTCTGTTGTGGCACCACCTTTGTGGAGCAGGACCACTGTTGCTGTACACCATTCTTTGGGTACATATCCTGTAGTAAGGCTGAGTTTGAACAGTGACTTTATGTGAGGGTTCAGTTCTTCTTCTTGGAGTTCGGGTAAGACGCAGCCCGGGACACCGTCCGGTCCCATTGATGCTGTGTTTTTTGCTTTGGAGAGGGCAGCTTTCACCTGTGCATCTGTGATGTCTGGGAGGCTACATTCTGTTGGGATAGACATTTGCTCTTTTGGGGGGGAAGGGGGGGAGAAGTTTGCACTGAACCTGTCTGCCAGGATGTTGGCAATGTCTGTGGGTTCAGTGTATTTTTTGCCATTTTGCACTAACTCAGAGCATATCTGGGAGTTGCCACTCAGATTCCTGACATAACTAAAGAAGTCCTTGTGATTATCTTTAGTGTCTTTGGCAATTTTTCTTTCAAAGCTGGCCTTTGATGATTTTATGAGGGATCATAGTTTCTTGCTAGTATCAGAGATGCCTTCCCTTTTTGAGATTTTGCTCTATCATGTAGTAGCTTCCTCCTTCTGTTGTATAGATTATTTATGGCCGGGGTCCACCAGACAGGTCTCCTGCTTTTGGAGGAGTGACTCTTGGTTTTATTTGGGATAGCATGATCCATGCATTGCTGTAGGTGCTCATAGAATGTGTTTGTGAAGGATTCTGCGGTTCGGGCAGTATTTTCCTCTGGCCCGAGGGCTTTGAAGGATTCCACCTCAGTTTTGAGAAGTGTGAAGTTTGCTTTTGAGAAATTTTTCACACTGGTTTCCTTGGCTGGGGGTGGGGACAGGATATGGATGTCCAGTGAGATTAGTTTATGGTCTGATCTTACCAATGAGGGGTTCACCTCTGGTGTGGAACATAGAGTCCCCATGTTGATGATGACCAGGTCCAATATGTTGTCCCCTCTTGTGGGAGTGGTGACCAGTTGTTCCATAGCATTTGAGTTTATAAATTCTAGGAACCGTTGGGCAAGGGTGTTGGGGCTTGAGTAGTTTTCCCACTCAATGTTTGGGTAGTTGAAGTCACCGAATATTATGGTGTTTGGAGAGACCTTCATATTCTCCAATGTTTTCAGGAAAGCCGAGTGGGGTTCCTGAGATTGGGAGGGTGATCTGTAGCAGGCTACAAACTGAAAGGCAGTTTTGCCCACTGTTAGTTGCACATGGATGGTCTCCGATGCTTCGTGCAGTGCCACTAACCTGGAGGTGTGGGTATCTTTGATGAATATGGATACTCCCCCTACTTTTCTGTTTCGGTCCAAGTTTTGGGGCCGAAAAGCATGGTATGAGTTATAACCTGGTAGTGCTGGGGTGCTCTCGGGAGCCTTGAACCAGGTTTCTGTTACTGCACAGATATCGATATTCTCCATACTGAGGAGAGCCTCGAGTGTATGCATCTTGAGGTTTAGACTTCTGGCATTGAGTAGCATTACCCTTAGTTTTTTTCTCCTTGTGTTGTCTATGGAGGTGGATTTGTCTTTTGAGCCTTGCCTAAAAAAGGCACTATGGGGGTGGCAAGAGCCTTAGCCAGTATTCAAAAGGCTAGGGGTGGCAGGTGCAAGCCCTCCCTAGCGAAGCAACGTGGCTTGTCGAGCATGTCATCCCAGGCTGACAGACACTGGATCCCCTTTGAATGACACCAGTACTTTAGCCAATTGTTAAAATTGATCATTTTGCCAAACATCAGTCCTCTGCCATGACTATGCCTATTTGTTCCCCATCATCGGGATAACAGGCAGTCACAGTGGAGTCACCATCTCGGCATGAGAGATTTTTCCATTTTCTGGTCTAACCCTTATCCTGGAAGCTAAGGTACATGATGACATGTATGAGGGCCTGAAATGCCTTTTCCCATGAGTGTGCACATTCCCAGAAAAAAAAAATCAGTGAAGTGCAAATAATTAATTAAGGGAGGTAATGGAGGAAACCCCCGCAGAGGTATTGCAGGTGGGACTTGCCCCCTAAAACAAAACTTATGTGTAAATTAAATGTGTGATCTCATTTAGTTGTATTGTTTCATTCATTTATGATTGTTATCAAGAAATTAATTTTATTGTGATTCAAGTTTTCACAGGAGTACGCATTTTGATCACAGACTGTTACTAACCTGTGTCCCTATTCAAAACAAATATCTGACTGATTTCAGTAAGAACAGAGGTTGTCTATTTCACGTCCAAACAGCTGTGGAACTATTACATACCCTTCAACATTCTGCAAGTACTAGGACAGCATCTTGTCTGCCTTAGTAACTGCCAGTAAAGAAGAGGAAAGAAGGGGGCATTAGTGAGACAGAGAAGCTGAAGATGTAACAGAAGAAAGCTACCACAGCTTTACTGCTCCACAATACAGACTGCTATAGATCTAAAAATGACAAAAGAGGATGCAGGTAACCTCCATAGGTAAGACTGGCAGTAGTATAGGCTCATAGAAGGCAGGACTGTACTTATGCATCAGCGAGGTAGGTAAGGTGTCTGCATGATGGAAAGGGCAGCTAGAAGATTACATAAACCTGTAGGTGCACCTGTAGGGTGCACAAGACACAGATATATCTACCTTTAACAAGCACACGACCAACTCAAAACACAAGCCACCATGGTGGAATGCAAACACCAATAGGTTTTACAAAAAAAAGGGAAAAATATCATGGCAAAGAAGGTGCAATGTCTGGCAAGGGAAAAAACTCCCTCTTCAATCTAAACAAGCAGCTCAGGGGGGGCTTATCAAGTCTATGAAAGCCAAATCTGAGGTATAAATAGCCTCCCAGGCCAAGGAAAATCACAAAGCTTTCTTCAGTTATGTCCACAACCTCAAAGGCAATAGATAACAATGTTCATAATTAATTGTAAATGGAGCCACCTGTACTGAGCAGTGCAGTATAGAAAACATATAGGCTGACAAATTTAGCTCTAATTTTACCCCTCCCCCCCCAACCCAGACAACCTCAGAAAATAGCCACTCACAACCATAAATCCCCAACTATCACTAGGGAACAAATCCTCAAGGCACTCTCTAAGGCCAAGATCACAGCATCATTACACCCAAGTAATATCTCAGGATGCTTGAAATTTGAACTATCAGGTCCAGTAGAATTCCTGTTTAACCACAGCCTACAAAAAAGGCTTCATGCCAATTGAATGGAGAACTGCAATGGTTGTTCCACTGCACAAGGGTGGGCCATCCATGGACCAGGCAACTCTTGAGCCATAAGCCTTACTAGTCTAATATGTAAAGCCATGGAAAGAATAATCATGGATATGTTAAATGATGGCATAGAAAACCTACAGATACTAGATTCAACTCAGTTATATTTTGTCAAGGACAGGTCATGCCTACTCAGCCTGGTGGACTTCCTTGAGAAGGTCACCAAACCAATGAGCAAGGGCAAGATAATGCTCACTGCCTACCTCAACCTGATCAAAGCATTCAGCACAATACCTCACTTGGGCATTGTAGACAAGCTCATTGAATTGGGTACAAACCCCTATGTCACCCGCTGTATAGCCAACTGACTCATAGGATTCAAGAATTTAGGATAGGGGATTCAACCTTCACTAAACGTCTAGTGGTGACTAGTGGAGTGCCTCAGAGCTCAGTGCTGGGGCCAGTCCTGTTTGGCTTCTACTTCTCTGAAGTCAAGGATAATGTCAAAGGCCTCTGGCTGACCAAGTTCGCAGACAATTGTAAATTAGGTGTGGTCACCGATTTCCCAAAGACACAAATACTCTCCAAGAAGGCCTTGCACTGACTAACTGGTGCCAGAGTCGTGGTCTAAAACTCATTACCAAGAAGAAAGACAGCCACCCCTGCAAATTACTACACTGATAATACACCCCTAAGAGTAGACCCAGTAATCAGGGATTTAGGGAATTCATGTAGACAGCAACTTGGCCTTTGACCATCCCATGTCTACAATAGTAAGGAAATAATTTTATATTGCACAATTTGTAAGAAAGGTAATGGAATTAAGGCCCAAAGATATCATCATTTCATTGTATTGTGACCTCATCAGACAAGTCATTTCATACAATGCCCCCTTCAACATGTAACTGATCAGGCATATGAGACAACTATGGCATCCACAGAGGTTTCTCTCACACACACACATACACACACACACACACACACACACACACACACACACACACACACACACACGCACACTGCACACACGCACACACACACACACACACACACACACACACACACACACACACACACACACGCACACGCACACACACACACACACACACACACACACACACACACACACACACACACACACACACACACACACACACACACACAAAAAGTACATGATTTAGAAATAAAGTTCTTGTGCAGACTGCCCCAAAGTTTTGTCCTTAAACTCTGTCTCCGAGTCCTACAGACTGCTGAGAGGTGACCGATACGTGGCCTACAAAGCTTCATCTGAGACAGCCTTAATGGACCTAATGCACATTCAAAAAATAAATAGCATTAGAAACTCCTGATCCAGGGACCTAAACCTCACTTGTAATATAATGGGACATGCTGGGGGGAACAGGTATTTGTCTCAGATGCCACCCCTTCTCTTGAACAGATCTCCCATCCATGAGAAACAAAGTTCTTTTGTGCACTTATTCAAGTGAAGCTTGGATCAATGGATGATGATTCATAAATTTATACTAAGCATACCTTTCTACCTGCAAACACTAGTCACAAAGGCCTTTGAAAAGTTGGTACATCCAGCCAAAAATCTGGATATGTAGTTAGCATAAGCTTTGAATACTAAATACCACATACTTCTTCATGCTTCTGATAGGAATGTGGGACACAACTCAGAAACACGCTTAAAATACAAGATGACAAAAATTATAGGAAAATATAAGCACAATACATACCTCTCAACTGTACAGATTTTTGCAGAATATCCAGATCTGTGCCTCATATTTATGTCCGTTTTTCATAAATTTGTGGTTTTCTGGCAAAATAGTGGCAAATCATTAAAGATTACAGTTAGAAAACAACAAAAGGCATTTAAGGTTCAGACTTCATATTCTTCAGAAAATTCATTCTAATGCAAAACCTATTATTCTATCAACTTTCTAAGTTTGTAAGAGCAATATTTAAAAATTGTCCCCAGATTTCTTGCTCTAAGAGGTTGAGTGGTATGGCAAAATCTCCGGGATTCATCAAGACCTGCATGACATGCAGGAATAGTGCAGGAGCTGCTGCAGGCAATATGTCCACCGAGCGATTCAGTATAGAGCTCCAGGACATGCACAAGTGCTGCTACACATTCCTGCACAAACACCCCTGCCTTAAGCTAATTACCTCATTTGCTGGTGAAAACCATGTAAATGAGGTGGATTAGCAATTCAGCAAGCAGGCAGGTGTTCGTGCAGGAATAGTGTAACCTGCAGAACTGTATTCAGCTGAATACATTTCTGCAAATAAGAAAACAGAGGCATGACAGCCTCAAATAAAGCATGTATTCTATTTATTAGGCATGCCAATGGCCAAATAAATGGCCATTGGCATGAAAAATAGTTTAAATTATTTAAAATAAAACTTTTTTTTGGCTGATTAAGTATAGGGCAGTGGCGCGTAAATGGGATCGTGCTGAAAATAAAAAAAGGGGGGAAAACAATTTTTACAGAAATCTGCATTTGCCATTATAGTCAATGGCACGCAGAATGAAAACAATACCAGTGACTAGTGGTTTCTAAGGGGAAAGGCTCAGTGTAAGTGTAGTAACTCAGGAGTAACTCAGGAGTAAGGCAGTGGTGTATGCAAATGAGGGGATTTATACTGAATCACAAATTTCTTCTAAGTGTCAGACTGCACCTAACCGTGTAGGTGCTCTAACACCACCGTGTAGACAGGAGGAGCAGCTAACATGAAAAGTGGGTGTGTCATGCTTGCTGTAAGCACATTGGAGCTCAGTGGCCCATGTTTGCCCTTAGCTAAGCACAGCTAAGGAAGGGGATGTGTCTGAGGCTGTATTTTCCTATTCCATGAAATGCAGAGCGTGTTTGCTTCCAGGGAGGGCCAGTTCTGCTTAAAAGTGTTTACTTTAGCTAAATGGGTGTGCGTGGTGCACACTGGGCCTAAAACAAACAAAAAAAAAGAAAAATCACAGGGGATACCAGAACTGTTTACAGTTGAGCACCGGCAATACGCGGTGTGCATCAGGGCTTAAACGGGGAGGAAATGGAAAGGGGAAACTGCAGAAGGAAGGCAATCAAGGAGAACAACCATAGCTGGTAGGTGGAATGTATCAGAATCAGCCAATTGCACAGGCAGCAGCACAGCACAGCACACTACTATAAACTATGCAAACACCTTTCAGTATGGTTTTTCTCACAAACTCTACACCACTGGTGTACACATTCAGGGGAATTTTAAACTGACAAAACTAACAAAACATGTTAGGGGCTGCTGTTGCTTTGATCTATCAGTATGGGCTAGAGACTGAGGGGGTGAGGAGGACAATGCTGAACAACCAACTCAGACCAAGGAGGAGGAGAAGAGTGTTCAGACCCAGGGTAACCTACCAGGGGCTACATGATCTGGAGATAGTAGAGCTCTACATGATGGACAGGGACATACTTCAGCAACTTGTTGAGCTGTGCCGGCCTCGCCTCAGACCCAGAACCAACAGAGGGAACCCATCCCAGTAGATACCAAGGTATGTGTAGCCTTAAGAATGCTAGCTACAGGTAATTTCCAAAGACCAACTGGGGATACCATGGGGGTCTCACAGGCATCTGCATCCAGGATACTCCACCAGTTCCTGGATGCCATGCGACTGCATACCACTGAGCACATTTACTTCCACAGCACCTGTGAGGAGAGGACCAGCAATATACATCTCTTCCCACCATGTAGCAGAATACCCGGAGGTACTGGGTGCCATTGACTGCATGCACATCCACATCAAAGCACCACCCAGTGACCAGGGTAGGGTCTACCTAAACTGCAAGGTGTTCCACTCCATCAACTGCCAGGTCATGTGTGTTGCCCAGGGCATTATCATGAATGTGTGTGCAGGCAGCCCTGGAAGCTATCACGACTCCCACATCTGGCATTCGTCACAGCTGTACTGGGCATTTGCCAGTGGGAACATCCCATATGGCTATCTGGTGGGGGATGCTGGCTATGCACTGGAGCCCTAGATTATGACACCCATCAGAAATGCACACACACCCACACAAGAAAGCCGTAATGAGGCACAAGCACAAACCAGGATCATTATAGAACGTGGGTTTGGGATGCTCAAGTCATGGTTCTGCTGTCTTGACATATTCGGTGGAGCCTTGCAGTACTCTCCAGCCACATGTGCACACATGTTCATAGTATGTGCCATGCTACACAATATGATTCAGAGGAAACAGCTGCACCAGGAACAAAATGGGGAAGGGCCACACAGCCCCCCATTGCCAAGGCCTCCACAGGCACAGAGGGACTCGGGGGAGGAACATCCTGAGCCTGCCCCTGTAGGCAGACCACGGTGTGCCCAGTATGCCCTGTCCTTGGCAAAGAGGCAACACATAACACATACGCTGACACTGTAGGACCCAAGGGACTGATCTCTCTCTTTCTGACTCACACACACAGTAAGATGGGTGCCAAACAACACACCACCTATACCCTACCATGTATAGGCAGTGTACTGTGTGCATCTGACATAGTCAGTCCTCAAGCACCAGCCTCACAACAGCCTCAGGCACAAAGTCAGTCAGTCTCCTTAACAAAATGAATGAATGGAGTGGAATGTTCTGATAGCATATCTATGGTATTGATTCAAGCATATAAGGGAATTGGGTAGCTTACTGGGATAGCAGCAGACAAATGACAGCTCTGTGGAACAGCAGGAAGTGTATTCTCAGGACTGGCCTACCGACACCATGCAGTACCACCCTAATTGATAAATACCACTGTAGTATATGTGGTGAACAAAATAATTGGGGGGGGTCATATGTCACATGCAAGGATGTCAAAGTGGGGACCCCATACCCAACCCCAGCCTCACACAGCAGATCATCTGTAGAAAACCATACAAAATGCCTGACAAAGGCCCCCACATGGTGACATCCATGAAATCCCCACCCATAGACTTTTACACAGTGATATCACAGCAGGTCTGGCAGTGGCAGTATGACTTTGAAAAGCAAGATGTCTGAAACTACAAATGTCTATGCCAAAACAATCTGACCTGTGGTTGATACTGTTATGCCTGTAGTCTGAAAAATAGGGCACACCGGTATGCTAAATGGGACCAAAATATTAAGCAAATATCAGCACAGTCTCTTCAAATGTGTATTGTGTACAGATGTGTCACCCCCCCATAGTCCCATAGAAATGCAGTAACATGTCCCTAGCCTTAAGCAGCATCCAGCCATCAGCTAGAGTGATGTCTCAGCACAAAGAGAAAGCAATTATCAGTAACACCCACAGTCAACTTACTGGTGCCATCCCAGGGTTGTCCACTGCTGGCAGTTTGGGAACATATCAGAATGTACTGCCTTGCTACAGATGGCCTGCATCTGTCACATGTGGCCTACAGGCCTGTGTCAAATGCCCATGTCTCAACCACAGTGACCTGTTAGGGAGTGTCATGGGGTCCATATCACCAACATAACACAGTCTGAAAAGGGCAAAGAAAGGCCATGCTGCTAACTGCTATGAGAAAACCTGCCAGTGTCAGAGAGGCAGAAATCTGGCCAACTCCATGAATAATGGGGTGAAAAGGGTCCAAAGAGAAGGACACCTTTGAAATACTGCTCTAATAATGTAATAAAGTTGAAGGAATGATTGTAGTAGCATGGAATGTCTGATGGATACAAAGTCAGAAACTGCAATGTGAAATATCAGTAATATCTGACTTCAACCCTGAGTGACTTTCAAAACACTTTTCCTTGAAAACCACACTTGTTTGCGTAAACAACAAGATATATGAGTCATAAATGTGGACATTCTGTGACACTCAGTACAGCTGACAGGCAGGGCTAGGAGTCTAAACATGGAAATGCACTCATTGCAGACAGTCCTAAAACTGGAAGATGGTGGCATGTCTGCACCCACAGAACCCTGGCCCACAGCCATGGGGAGTAACACACCCTTCCCTGATCACTCATCCTATGCAATATCCTGACCCCAAAATGTGGACAGCCAAGCAATATGAGGTGGGCCATACATATATGTCAGACAAACACACACCTCCAAGCTGGTCAAACAGTCTGACACACACAAGACCCTCCAAGTGCAGTCAACCTTTGAGCAGACCCCTATGTAAAGCACTTGTAGCTATAGGCAAACATATCTGACCTAGGGCACACCCCCCCATATCGTATCCTCCACAAATCTATCTGGAGTCTGACTGTCACCCTGATTCTGTCTGACTTATATTACCCAACTGTGGACTGTAAATAAGATCAGGCCAGAACAGAAATGCACAGAGATCCCACCATTGTAATATATCACCAAGATGCTGGACTATTTCCACAGCTTGTAGGCACAGCTCTCAACAGGCTGGATTGTGAAAGAATGCATAGCATTTGGCCAATAATTTTGGTGTGTGCATCATTCACCCTGTATTCCTCTGGTAAATCACTATGATGATCTGAGGAGGTATGTCATGAGGTACTGAAACAACACATGACAGTGTCAAACAGCATATATGTCAGATGTCTGCTAAAACAAGCCCTGTAACCCTAGCAACCCATACATTACTGAGAAAAATAGTCACAATCACCATATGGCCCATTGTCCCCCTATTTTGATAGGCTATCTCCAGATATCCTGCACCAAAAGATTGAGAGGTATGCTGTAGCACAAAACAAACCGGACTGGAGTACAACAATTCCTGGAATGGAGTCCCACATATACTATAGAAGGTCACACTGGGCATGCTCATGCACTTAGAGAAATGTCAGAAGGATCTAGGAATTAACAGGCCTTCCCCACTCAGTGCACTTCTCATTGCCTTACATTAGCAGTCCTGAAGATGTCTGTCACCATAGAAGTACCTTTTTGTCAGGCCTCAGCCCTATAAGCTCTGTGGCACAGTACAAATAACTAGTTAGGTAGGAGTTCTAATCTCAGTCATGGCAAATGCCAAAGTGTGTTTACAAGTTAAAACTTTTGGGTCCATTCAAACCAATTACACTTCCCCTTTCCCTACTTTAGCAGTCCTGCAGATATCAGTCATCTTAGATGTCCCTTTCATCAAGCTTCAGCCCCGTAAGCTCTGTGGTGCATGTGATAACTGTGTAGCACTATAGTACAAATAACTACCTAGGTAGGAGTTTTAATCTCCATCCTGGCAAATGTCAAACTGTGTGTGTCTGTATGTGTGCATTTACAAGTTAAAGCTTTTGGATCCATTCAAACCCAATATACTTCCCCTTTCCCACTTTAGCAATCCTGCCGATATCACTATCCTCAGAAGTTCCTTTCTTCCGACTTCAACTCCATAAGCTCTGTGGCATGTGCGATAAATGTGTAACACTATAATACAAATAATTAAGTAGGAGTTCTAATCTCAGTCATGGCAAATGTCAAACGGTGTATGTGTGTTTAGAACTTAACGTTTTTGGGTCCATTCAAACTCAGTACACTTCCCCTTTCCCGCTTTAGTAGTGCTGCAGATATCACTAACCTTAGAAGTCCCTTTCACTAAGCCTCAGCCACATGAGCTCTGTGGTGTGTGTGATAATGGTGTAACACTATGGTACAAATAACTAGTTAGGTAGGGATTCTACTCTCACATCTGGAAAGTATGTGCGTGTGTGTATAAGAGTGTGTCAAATTGTGTCTGTTTGTAGAACAAAGTATTTTGATAAGTTAACACCCAGTCCTGCTGATGTAATTCCCCTTACAGGTTCATAAGTGTGTAGTAGGCTAATGGCCCATGAGCCTTTACAAGCCTAGACCATAGAAGGGCCATGCCATTGTGGCACCCAATGTTACTTCCCAGTGCCTGTATCAAGTAGAGCCACTGCAGTGATCCTGGGAGTGAACTATTACCCATCCACTCATCAAGATTTTTCTGAAACAGGGTCAGCTAGGTGCTCTGCATGCCATGTAAGGAAAGTGTATTCCAGGGCATGTGGAGTCTCTTGGTGAGGGACCTGTCCCACCAACATGTTGTTGTGATTGTGGTAATGCGGTAGAAGTCTCTGCATTGTGTGGTGTGGTGTGGGGGGGGGGGGGTTGGGATATCTTTATATGTAGCATGTCTAAAACAGCTAGGTCTGACATGGCTTTGTAAGTCAAGCACAGATAGCCTCTAGGTGATATGACACAGAGAATAGCTTGTGTAGAACATGTGTTTAATGCCTAGGAACCTCTTTGTGAGGTGTGTCTTTGGTCTCTCAGGCTGTTGCAGGTAGGCCTTTGGGCCGATACCCTAGTACCTACCTATGAACCTACATGGCAAATGGGCCAGAATACATGATGAGTGGTCTAATGAGGGAACAGTAGACAGAGATCATTACCTTTGTCTTCCTGGATGTAAAACCATTGGTAATGCAATGTGCCACATGGAAGGACTTCCTGACCACAGTGGCAATGTGGTGGTTGAAGGAGAAGTTGCTGTCAACCTGTGTCCCCAGATCTCTTATAATGCCTACAGTGTTCATTGGGCTCCTGTCGATGTAGTACTTACTGGGAACTGAGTGTTTTACCAAAGGGGATGATGATGATGCATTTTGTGGTGTTAAGCTTCTGCCCATGGTTTCCACACCACACATTGGTCTCAGTGAGGCCTTTCTGTAGGATGTCTGCATCACATGTGGAGTTAATGATAGCTGTCAGCTTGCAGTCCTCTATGAACTTGGTCAGCCAGAGTTCCTCTTTGTTGGTCTGGACTCCTGAGAAGTAGATGCTGGACAGAATACTACCCAGTACTGATCCCTGTGAGACTCCTCTTGTGACTGCTTGCCAGTCTGACTTGGATTTTGCCACTGTCACACTGTGTGTTCTGTGAACCATTTTGCAACCCACCCACTGATATAGGGGTTGATGCCTAGTTCGGTGGGTTTAACAATAATTCCTGACTGATGAATGGTATCAAAAGCCTTGGCCAGATTAAGGTAAGCTGTATGCAGTGCCTTACTGTCATATGTTTTTTCAGTGTATGTCAGGGCTGTCATAATGTGTGTTATGTTGAGCTATGTGTTCCACATGGTGTGGTGCAGGTGTTGACCTTATCCTCTTGACCAGCTAGTGCAGTCTTCACTAGAGAGTGCATATTTCCACATTTGGTGATATAGGGGTAACTCTCAGAGGTTTGAGTGTTTGGAATTTAGAAGAGAGGGTTGTCTATGTACATGAGGCAGTTGCAACAGTGCCTCAGAATGGCCAAGTGCACCAGGTTAATGGGTGAAAGCACAGAAAACTGCACTTCAATCATGCCAGGAGGGTTGGTCATAACTACTAAGTACTGGGGCTAATTCTATGAGGAATGAGTACTGCTGATGGCGTGCTACACTTATTGACACAATAACCGTTTGAACTGCAAAGCTATTATGCTATTTGAAGTGCAAGACAGAAAGAACTAGCAAAAGTAAGGGAAAAACTGAATACAGACTTTCTGCCACCTGTAATACTTTACCTCAGCTGTGCAGTTATCAGCACCTTTGTCCAGTTGATGGTCTCTGTAGCATGTGTGGTAACTGTGTAACACTATATATTACAAATAACTAGATAGGCAGGGAGATCTAATCTCAATACTGGCAAGTGTGTGTGTGTGTGTGTGTGTGTGTGTGTGTGTGTGTGTGTGTTTGTGCATGTGTGTGTGAGAGAATCATATACTGCATGGGTTATACCATTTTGAGTTGTGTACCACCCTTCAGACTTCCCGTCACCCCAATTTAGTAGTCCTGTTGATGTCATTCACCTTAGAAGTACCTTTGGACTAGGTGTTATTGTATAAGCTGTGTGGTGCATCTGATAACTGTATAACACTATAGTAGAAATAACTAGATAAGTAGGAGTTCTAATCCCAATACTGGCAACTGTTTGTGTGAGAATTGTATATGGTGTGGGTTATACCATTTTGACTTGTGTACCACCCTTCACACTTCCCCTCACCCTAATTTAGTAGTCCTGTTGATGTCATTCACCTTAGAAGTACCTTTGGATGAGGTGAAGCTGTATAAACTCTGTGGTGTGTCTGATAACTGTGTAACACTATAGTAGACATAGGTAAGAGTTCTAATCTCAATAGTGGTGTGTGTGTGTGTGTGTGTGTGTGTGTGTGTGTGTGTGTGTGTGTGTGTGTGTGTGTGTGTGTGTGTGTGTGTGTGTGTGTGTGTGTGTGTTTTGTTGTGTACCACATCCCTTGGGGGTGTGTTTTGCAAAGTGTTTGCACCCAGTACACATCCAAATGTCCACTGTACAGGGCCCACTGTTGTCAACCACTGTAGTGGTAGCTGTGGACACTCTGCAGCCCTATAAGCTGTGTGCCATGTGAAATAACAGTAACAGTATGGACACAAAAACAAAATAGCTGGGTCTTCTAATCCTGTGATACCATTCCCCACTCAGGAATCATAGACAAACACAGCTATCTAGGCATCAACCCCTATGTCACTTGGTGGGTTGCAAATTGGCTCATGCATGGGACACACAGTGTGAAGGCAGCAGACTCCATGTCAGACTGCCAACCAGCCACTAGTGGATTACCACAGGGTCTGGTCATGGTTCCCCTCATATTTGTCATGTATGCCTCTGACATCCAGAACAACACAAAGGGACCCTGGCTGACAATGGTCGCAGACAATTGCAAGGTGGTGCTATGTGTACATCTTCATATCATGTTGACATCCTGCATAAAGACCCCATTGATACATCTGACTGTTGTCAGAACACTGGTCTTAGGCTGAACAAAAAGAAATGTGTCACAATCCTGTGTGGAATCAATGTGGTTTCCATGAATTAACACATTGCTGGTAGTCCAATGGACATATAAGTCCTTATAAGAGGCCTGGGAACACAGGCTGACAGTGACCTCTCTTATGGCCACCACATTGCTACTGTGGACAGAAATAACTTCTATGTGGCACATCTCATAGGTAAGGGTGTGTCAGCCAGTAAGGAAGAGGTCAGTGTCTCCCTCTACTCTCTCCTCATTTGGCCAACCAGCAGGTACAATGGCCCATTTGCCATGTAGCTCACTAGACACCTGCAACAACTGTGGAGGCTGCAAGTGTACCTCACAAATAGGACCTTAGCCTGCAAACAACTGTCCTATATGGACAAAGTGCAATACCTCCAAGCATTCTTGGCCACATTTTGGCTACTTACAGGCAATCCATGCTTGACTGACAATGCCATGTTTGACTAGATGTGTTAGGAATGCCATATCTAGTGAAACTCAGATCTGTATGCACCACATGCCATGGATACCTCAGCCTCATTACCACAATCAACAGAACATGCTGGGGGACAGGTACCTAACCCAGTGAGTGGACATGTAATGCAATTTATGTTGCATATATGTCAGAGCACCTCATTGGCCCTCTTCAAGATAAATCTGGATGAGTGGATGGGGAATTTAACTGTCACCCTGGCCATCACTCAAGTGACAATGGTCGATAGATGCACTGGGAAAAATGCCAGTTCACATGATGCCAGGGTACTCCCATGGGCTAGGTTTGTCTTGGCTCTATGCCCATTAGCCTGGTACATGCCTATGAACACATGATCCTATAAATCTCAGTCCTGGCAAGTGTGTGTGCGTGTGCGAGTTTCTGTGTGTGTGTGTGTGTGTGTGTGTGTGTGTGTGTGTGTGTGTGTGTGTGTGTGTGTGTGTGCGTGTATGTATGTATGTGCAAGACCAGTATCTTGAGTGTGTGTGTTTGAGTGAGAAATATATCCATTGGGTGGCCAAGTATTACAATTGTAGGCCATAGTACTCCCAGCGCACATCCTACGTTCCACTGTATGAGGGTTGCTTTTTACATCAGCTGTAGAGGTATCTGTATGCACTCTGCAGACCTATAAGCATTGTGCTGTGTGCAACAGCTGTGTAACAGTATGGAAAGTGCAGCTAGAGAGGCAGGGCTCTTAATCACAGTACTGGCACACTTGTGTGTATGCATTGGTATGTATAACAGTGATTTGAGAGTGTATACACTCATGCATGACATTAGTATGAGACATTTCACACCCACTACACCACCCATTGCCATATCTTACAAGGGCACGTGATGTTACTCACTATACATGTACTTTCGAAATTCAACACACTATGAGCTCTGTGCCACCTGTCATAACTGCATAAAGTTACGGTTTCTTATTTTTGCATTTAAGTTACCTTTAACCCATTGCATTTAAGTTACCTGGCACTTGCTCACTAAAGCAATTATATAAGTCAGCACTAAAAAATTAAAAGCACTACACCCTCACAAACTCCCCTTGAGTATCTTGTTCCCCATTGGCTCTTTTTTTCAATTATAAAGGAATTCCCAATACTATTCTAGCATGTCCAAAGGTCAGTTGTCAATCTCCTCTCTGGTCCAGCTGGTGAATCTGGGAATCTTGAGGCAATGTTACAACTGCCTCATGTACACAGACAACCCTCTCCTCCTCCCAACAAATTCCAAAACATGTGAGAGATGCAACCATATAGCCAAACTGGAGGCTAAGCTCTCTCAACTCAGTACTGGCGTAACCAGTCAGGAGGAGAAGTAAACCACACTCACTACAATTCCAGTCTCACATAGACCTACCACGACAGCAAACCAAACACATAAACACACAAAAACATACTTGGAGGCTCTAAATAAAAATCTGCCTAAGCAGCAGAGACCTCCAAAGCAGACACTCAAGCAACCACTACCCCAAAACAAAACACGTGCAACACATAGCTCACAAAGCCAGTGTGCTGAACAGTCACAGCCCTTAAAGCTAAACAACACACCGGATACACTTGTAACAGGTGACTTTATCGTCAGGCACACTGACGTCCCGCTCACCAGGCTGAACAAGGAGAAGGTCACGGTGAGCTGCCTGTCGGGTGCTAGGATCCGCCACATAACACAAGCACTCAGGTCACTCCAAGGCAAGTACAAATATGACTCAGTCATTGCCCATGCTGGTGAGAATGACCTGAGACGTATCTCCTTGGACTACATGAAAAGAGACATAGAGGAGCTCTCTGAGCATGTAGCCCAGGCCGGTATGACCCTGACCTTGAGTAGCATCTTACCCTCACCAAGAATGATGCCACAATATGAAGACAAGATGATCAATTTCAACAATTGGCTTAAGTATTGGTGTCATTCAAAGGGGATCCAATGCCTGTCAGCCTGGGATGACATGCTCGACAAGCCACGATGCTTCACTAGGGACGGCTTGCACCTGTCAACCCTGGGCTTTTGGATATTGGCAAAGGCTCTTGCTACCCCCATAGTGCCTTTTTTAGGCAAGGCTCAAAAGACAAACCCACCTCCATAGGTATCACAAGGGATAAGAAACTAAGAGTAATGCTACTCAACGTCAGAAGTCTAAACCTCAAGATGTATGCACTCGAAACTCTCCTTAGCATGGAGAACATCGATATCTGTGCAGTAACAGAAACCTGGTTCAAGGCTCCCGAGAGCACCCCAGCACTACCAGGTTATACCTCATACCATGCTTTTCGGCCCCAAAACTTGGACCGAACCACAAAAAGAGGGGGAGTATCAATAGTCGTCAAAGATACCCACACCTCCAGGTTGGTGGCACAGCACGAAGCATCAGAGACTATCCATGTGCAACTAACAGTGGGTAAAACTGCCTTCCAGTTTATAGCCTGCTACAGACCACCCTCCCAAACCCAGGAACCCCACTCAGCCTTCCTGAGAACACTGGAAAATATGAAGTTCTCTCCAAACACCATTAAATTGGGCGAGTTCAACTACCCAGACATAGACTGGGAGCATTACTCTAGCTCCAACACCCTAGCCTAAAGGTTCCTAGAATTTATAAACTCAAATGCTATGGAACAACTTGTTACCACTCCCACAAGAGGGGAAAACATACTGGACCTGATCATCACCAACATGGGGACTCTATGCTCCAGACCAGAAGTGTATCCCTCACTGGTAAGATCAGACCGTAAACTAATCTCACTGGATATTCACATCCCGACCCCACCCCCTGCCCAGAAAACCACAGTGAAAAACTTCTCTAAAGCAAATTTCACACTCCTCAAAACCGAGGTGGAATCCTTCAAAGCCCTCGGGCCTGTGGAAAATACGGCCCAGACCGCAGAATCCTTTATAAATGCATTCTATGAACACCTTCAGGAATGCATGGATCATGCAATCCCAAAGAAAACCAAGACCCAATCCTCCAAAGGAAGATGTCCTGTCTGGTGGACCCCAGCCATAAACAAACTATACAATAGAAGGAGGAAGCTACTACATGATAGAGCAAAATCCCAAAAGGAAGGCATCTCTGATCAGTATTAGCAAAAACTACGGGCACTCATAAAATCGTCTAAGGCCAGCTTGAGAGAAATTGCACAGGACACTAAGGATAATCACAAGGCTTTCTTTAGTTATGTTAGGAACCTGGGTGGGAATTCCCAGATATGCTCAGAATTAGTCCAAAATGGCAAAAATACACGAACCCACAGACATTGCCAACATCCTAGCTGACAGGTTCAGCGCAAACTTCTCCTCCCTCCCACCAAAGGGCAAATATCTATCCCAGCAGAGTGCTGCCCCCACTGACATCTCAGATGCTCAGGTAAGAGCCGCCCTTTCCAAAGCAAAAAACACAGCATCAATGGGACCAGATGGTGTCCCGGGCTGCATCCTACATGAACTCCAAGAAGAGCTAAACCCAAACATAAAACTACTGTTCAATCTCAGCCTTACTACAGGATATGTACCCAAAGAGTGGCGTACAGCAACAGTGGTCCCTCTCCACAAAGGTGGTGCCTCAATGGATCCTGGAAACTATCACCCCATAAGCCTGACTAGCTTGGTCTGCAAAGCTATGGAAAGGATCATCATGGACCTCATAAATAAAGATATTGGGGACCTACAGACACTGGATTCTACCCAGTTTGGCTTTGTTAAGGGCAGATCGTGCCTCTTAAACCTGGTCGATTTCTTTGAAACAGTCACCAAGGCCATTGACGAGGGGAAGGTGGTCCACACAGCCTACCTGGACCTCGTAAAAGCCTTCGATACAATACCCCACTCGGGCATTAGAGATAAGCTCACCAGCTTAAATATAAACCTGTATGTCTCTACATGGGTTGCAAACTGGCTCAAGGACAGAACCCACATGGTTAGAATTGCTGGAGCCATGTCAGACTCCAAACCAGTTACAAGTGGCGTCCCACAAGGCTCAGTCCTGGGACCTCTCTTGTTCGGTATATATTTCTCAGAGGTACAGAACAACACGGAAGGACTGTGGCTGACCAAATTCGCAGATGACTGCAAACTGGGCACCATAATTGACTCTCCAGCTGACACAAGCATCCTCCAAAAGGGCCTCATAGAAACAGACAACTGGTGCCAGAGCCATGGCCTCAAGCTAAATGCCAAAAAGTGTATAGTCATCCCCTTTGGCAACAACAAAGTGCCCACAAATTACCACATAGGTGGTAATCCATTAAGTACAGAAGAAGTAATTAGGGACCTGGGGACCCAAGTTGATAGCAATCTCTCAATTGACAACCACGTGGCCAAAGTAGTTAGAAAAACATTTTATATAGCCCACCTAATCATGAAGGGATTCACATCTAGATCAGAGGAGGTCATCATGCCTCTTTACTCATCTCTCATCAGGCCCATAATTGAGTACAATGCTCCTTTTGGGATGTACCTTACCAGACACCTGCAGCAACTGGAAAGACCCCAAAAGTACCTCACCAAGAGGATCAAAGGGCTCAAACAGATGCCATTTGCTGCCTGGTTAAAGAAACTCCAGCTCTACTCAGTGGCATACCGCCTGCTCAAAGGCGATCTGTGCCTGATGTATAAAGCCATGTCCAACCCGGAATTAATGGACATGCTGCACCTCAGAAAATCTAAATCCCATCGAGCTACGCGCTCGAGAGACTTGAACCTCAGCACTGAAATAAATAGGACATGCTGGAGGGACAGATTCATAACCCAGAGTTTCCCTTCACTCTGGAATAAAATCCCAGTCCAGGTTAGGCAGAGTTCCTCACTGACTCTCTTCAAGAGGAATCTTGATGAGTGGATGGGAGATCGTAGGTTTGCCCCAGGTATCACTTCTGTGTCACTGTTAGACAGAGGCACAATATACTAACCTCGAAAAAGGGCACAGCAAAATTAATTTAAAATGGGTGACGAAAGCCAAACACACTCTGGCTAGGCTTATAAATGCCCTAGGGCAGATAGCCTAGTATGAACCTATGAACCTAATACTGTACTACCACTAACTAGATGAGTAGGGATTTCGAATCCAACAATGGCAATTGTGATTGTGTGTGTGTGTGTGTGTGTGTGTGTGTGTGTGTGTGTGTGTGTGTGTGTGTGTGTGTTTGTGTGTGTGTGTGTGTGTGTGTGCATGTGTGTGTGTGTTCCACCCACTACACTTACCATTGTCACTGTACAAGAGCTGCTGATGTCAGCCACCATACACTTATATGTATACACCCCTCAGCCCTATAAGCTATATGGCACATGCAAAAACTGTTATACAGATCTGTTCATTGTGCACAGCTGTACCCTGGATATGACACACTCAATGTGTTACCACATTGCTATACTCCTTATAGTTAATATCTGCAGGACCACATCCTGCTTACACACAGACACCTAGAAGACAAACAGAATAAATGATGGAGACCACATTCTGTCAGTGTTAATAACAACAATAATGCATCATGGCTTGACAGCTACACACTCTGACATGTAACCATTAAACATGCTGGCTGACAACACTTTACACAGCATTACATTGCTAAACTGTACTAAATTCACCCTGTGAATCAGACCCATATTAGCATGGCCCTGCATCGATGGTATGGATGACAGGGATATGGCACAGATATCATCATATGCACAGGTTGTGGTGTGGGTTTGCCAGAGGCCTAGGCTGGGCATTTGGTTGACATCATGTGTATGTGTTTGGGGGTTGTTCATTAAATGGGCCTTGCAGAGATGGTGTGTGTAAGTCTGGAAGTGACCTGGCTGTGATGGTGATATGTGTGTGTGTGTGTGTGTGTGTGTGTGTGTGTGTGTGTGTGTGTGTGTGTGTGTGTGTATGGATGCGCACAGTCATGCCATGTGGCTGCCTTACACAGAGGTATGTTGGACAGCTGTGGACCGTACATGGTGGGGTGTGCAATTCACCATCTCTGGGTGCGGACATGGGAACTGGGCCTGACAGGGGACCCACTGACATGACCAGGCACAAGGCCAGATGCAGTACTATTCCCTGATGGTGACTGCTGCCTGCTGGATCTGTGTCCCTGTTGGAACTGGCCAGGACCATGTGCTCATGGTCTGCTGTGTTGTGGCATGGACAGCAACCCCCCTGTAGTCATGGCGGCCACATGGAACCTCAGCTGTTCATGCTGCTGTCCTATGTCCACATGGGCGATGGACAACTCCCACCACATGCTCTATCACAGACATTCCACGTTCAAGGATTGAGATTCCATCGTCGAGGATTCCCACCATCTTACCCAACTGTCTATCCATGACCTCATCATAATAAAGGTTGGCATCAGCACGATCATGGAAGTTGTCATGCATAGCAGGAAGAGTGGCATTCACGACCCTGAGAAGCTGTCTTGTGTTACGTTCACTATGTGTCTGTGCCTCCATGATAGTCTGAAACATGCGCCTAGTGACACTTGCTGTGGTACTTGTGACAGGGGCATGATGGGCTGCAGTCCCCCTTCGAGCACCTCTGCCCGTCCACCTGTGTGGGACCTCGCCTGCTATCTGGTTATGGCTGGTGTCTACAGACACACTTGCCCATAGTCACCACACTTGCCTGTCCCATGCCACCACCTGCCAACTGTCCATTATCTATGGTCACTGGTGATAGGGTATGTGCGGGCATTGTGACTGTGTGCTCTGATGGGGTGGACAGCAGTGGGATGTCAACCAAGGGCACAGATTCAGCCCCTGACAACCCCACCTGTGCCTCACTCTGGCTATCATCAATGTCAGAGTCTGCGGAGACACTGACATCAGTTCCCAAGCGGGAGGTGGGAGGGACCCCATCCCCCATTGCCACCTGTGAGGGGAAGACAATAAATGTAAATTAATAACTGTACATTATGGTTGGCTGCCACACACACACAGACACACACACAGACACTTACAGCTGAGGTGGCACAAAGCTATTACATATACCTCACTTTATCCAAAAGGTAACATGCATGACACACAGCCCTCATCATCATGCATTACAGCCAATATCAATCCTTGTTGATAACAATATGCATCTCTGGGATTTTAGTAGGTGACATCCATTCCCCTAGCACACACACTGCACCCATGCACACAGTATTACTGTTCACCTGTATAGCACAGTGGCAACTACTGTAGACCATACCTCACAACTGTACAAATCATTAAATAATGTGTAGATGTCTGGCACATATGTTTGCTCTGTTCCTCACAACCCCCTTTGTGTTTGTCTGACACATAACTGGGATCATATGAGGACTGATGTCACTAACTGTCAATATTCACCAAAGATATTCACATCACCAAGCTAGTTGCCCAACACAATGCGTCTGAAATTCTCCAGGTGCAACTAACACTAGGTAAGACTGCAATCCAAATTGTAGCTTGCTACAGATCCCCCACCATACCCCAAGATTCTCACTACACCTTTCTAAACATACTGGAAAATATTAAGATAGAACCAAACACCCTAATACTGGGTGATTTTAACTACCATGCCATTAACTGGGAAAACTACTCATGTACCAACACCTTTGCCCAACGGTTCTTGGAATTCATAAATTCCAATGCCCTGGGTCAACTAATCCATAGTCCCACCAGGGGCTCCAATATCCTAGACCTGGTCATTACCAACATGGGAAATCGATGCTCCACACCTATGGTCACCCCCTCGTTAGTCAGGTCTGACCATAAGCTAATCACCCTTAACATCCACATCCCACCCCCACCTCCCAGTAAGGAAACCTCCATAAAAAACTTCTCCAAAGCCAACTTCATGCTACTCAAGTCAGAAGTGACAAACTTCATGACACCCATGCAGACAGGAACTGAAAGTTCAACTGCTGAATCCTACACTAAGGCACTGTATGAACACATCCACTCATGCATGAATCGTGCCATCCCAAATAGAACCAAAATGCTGTCATCCAAAAAAGGAAGCCAATCTGGTGGTCCCCTGCCATAAACAAACTTTACAACAAAAGGAAGAAACTGCTGCAGAAAAGAGGAAAATCCCAGGATGCAAAAAACTCCCTTACCAGCCTCAGTAAGAAACTGAGATCCCTCATAAAATCTTCCAAAGCTAGTTATGAAAATAAAATTGCCAAAGATTCCAAAGACAACCACAAGGCATTCTATAACTATGTCAAGAATCTAAATGGCAATGCTCAGATCTGCTTTGAGCTAAAACAGAATGGCATTAAATATACTGATCCCAAGGATATTGCCAGTATTCTGGCAGATCGATTCAGTGCCAACTTCACCCCCCTCTCACCCCCTAAATGGCCCATCTCAATACTGGAGGATTGCCAAATTCTGGTAATAACGGCCACACAGGTAAAAAACGCACTCTCCAAAGCTAAGAATACAGCATCCATGGGACCAGATGACATCCCAGGCTGTGTACTACATGGACTACAATATGAACTGGCACCTCACCTAAGTGTCATGTTTAATCATTGCTTTACCTCAGGTTTCATGCCCACTGAGTGGCACAGAGCTACAGTTATCCCACTCCACAAAAGGGGATCCACCTTGGATCCCAGAAACTACCATCCCATCAGTCTGACAAGCCTTATCTGCAAGGTCATGGAGCGTATCATCATGGAATTTATAAACAAAGACATTGGCAACCTTCAAACACTGGACCCCAACTGGAGGGCCGTGAATGGCCGATCTTGTCTCCTGAACCTGATTGACTTCTTTGAATCAGTCTCCAGAGCCATGGACAAGGGTAAGGTGGTCCACACAGCCTATCTAGACCTTGCCAAGGCCTTTGACACCATTCCCCACTCTGGAATCATAGATAAACTTACTAAGCTGGGCATTAATCCCTACGTCACCCAATGGGTTGCTAACTGGCTTACTGATAGAACCCACACTGTAAAAGTAGCCGACTCCAAATCCAGCTCCAGACAAGTGACAAGTGGAGTACCTCAGGGTTCAGTCCTGGGACCACTCTTGTTTGGCATCTACTTCGCTGAAGTACAGGCCAACACTAAGGGACTCTGGCTAACAAAGTTCGCAAATGACTGCAAACTGGGAGCCATTATTGAATCCCCAAATTATGTGGATACTCTACAAAAGGGCCTTACAGAAGCAAATGCTTGGTGCTAGAGCCATTGGCTCAAGCGTAATGCCAAGAAATGTATAGTTATCCCCTTTGGGAAAAAACATATATCTGTGAATTACCATACAGGTGGTAGTACACAAAACACTGAAAGTGTGATAAGAGACTTAGGGACACAGGTGGACAGTGGTCTCACCTTCAATAACCTCATTGCCACAATGGTCAGGAAATCCTTCTATGTGGCACACCTCATGACTAAGGGCTTTTCATCCGGAAAAAGGAGGTCATTGTCCCACTGT
This sequence comes from Protopterus annectens, assembly GCF_019279795.1. Lineage (NCBI taxonomy): Eukaryota > Metazoa > Chordata > Ceratodontiformes > Protopteridae > Protopterus > Protopterus annectens. The sequence goes on from NC_056750.1 coordinate 127,313,686, forward strand.
ACTCATCCCTCATTAGACCCATTATAGAATACAATGCCCCTTTTGGTATGTACCTCTCAAGACATCTGCAACAACTGGAAAGGCCGCAGAAATACCTCACTAAAAGAATCACAGGCCTAAAGCAGATGCCCTACTCTGACCGCCGTAAAAAACACCAGCTATACTCTGTCGCATATCGTCTACTCAGAGGCGATCTTTGCTTAACATACAAGGCCATGTCAAACCCAAAGCTGTTGGACATGCTACACTTAAAGAAATCCCAATTCCTCAGAGCCACACGCTCCAGGGATCTAAACCTTGTCATCACAATAAACAAAACATGCTGGAGGGATAGGTTCCTGACCCAGAGACTCCTCAGAATCTGGAATAGATTGCACATACATGTCAAGCAGACTGCCTCTTTGGCCCTCTTCAAAAGGATTGCACATACATGTCAAGCAGACTGCCTCTTTGGCCCTCTTCAAAAGGAACCTTGATGATTGGATGGGAGAAAGGAAATTCACCCCAGGGATCATGTCAGTCGCCCTGCTAGACAGGGGTCCAGGGAAGTAAATAGTGTGGGAAGAAATAGCCAGGGAATTATTATGGCTAGGCTTGTATAGGCCCTAGGGCTGGCAGCCTAGTACCAACCTATGAACCTATAATTAATGACATACATTTGATTTGCAGACCTCATCACCAGCAGTGAATGCGTATTCAAACAAATCCTGTTACACCAACAACCTTCTAAGCTTAACGTGGATATGATGAGTGTACACACCCCTGTTAACATGGCAGGCTCTTGTATCATATAAAATGAGACCACAATACTGCATTCAAAAACATTATCCACCTTAAATGTGACATATGACCTTTGCAATCCAATCGTGAAATAAACAAATGTGTTAGTTGTGAAATATACTGAGTGAGATGTGTAGGATACGGTGGTTGCATAAGTGTGGACACCCTTAAACCAATGCTTTTTTGAAACACCTGCTAAGTGAACTACAGCAGTCACTCTTTCTGGGAAGGGGTATATCAGCATAGCACATCTTGACTTGCCATTATTTGGATAGTCTTCCCTGCAAAGGTCCCTCAACTCTGTCAGCTGGCAAATGCAGCTCATGTGCACAGATGTTGGAGGTCACACTGGGGGTTTACTATTGGTGTTAAGTCTGGGCTTTGTCTGGCCCACTGCATGCACTTGATTGTATTCAGGTGGAGCCATTCTTAGGTAGCTTTGGATGTATGCTTCAGGTCATTGTCATGTTGGAAGCTGAAACCCCTCTCCATACTCAGCTGTCTTGCAGGTGCTTGACAGCTTTGGCCCACATGTGAGTGTTATTTGAACTGTTCATAATTCCCTCCACCATGCCTACATGCCTAGTTCCAGCTAATGAACAGCAACTCCAAAGCAGGGCACTGCCATCAGTGAGCTTTAACATGTGAATGATGCTCTTTAGGTGAAGTGAGGTGTTGTTTGTGCACCACACGTAGCTGTAGGGATAGTGGCTGTATGTTTGAACCTTGGTCTCATTACACCATTACACATTTCAACACATGCCTTTGGGAGACTTGATGTTATGTTTTGCTACCTGTACACAGCCCTGCATGGTGTTTGGTGTGGGTAAATGCTTCTTTCTACTGACCCTACCCCATAGACCAGACTTATGCAGAATCCAGGTGATTGTTGCCACATGTACTACACAAACAGTACTTGCCAAAGAGTCCTGCAAGTCCCTCAGTGTTGCTGCATGTCTCTTGGCTGCCTCCCTGACCAGTTCTCAACATGTCTTGTCATCTGTTTTAGAAGGACATCTGGTTCTTTTGAACAAAATGGTTGTCCCATATTTAATCCACCTTTTGATGACTGTCTCCACTGTGTTCCATGGTATATGCAATGCTGTGGTAATTTTATTGTACCCTACTCCTGACTGATACCTTTCAAATATGAGATCCCTATGATGCTTTGTAAGATGTGTGGAAGCTCTGGCTGCTTCTGGTACAGGCAACTGAGCAAATGTCATAAATACACCGCTCTGACAGTGGACCATTATTTGTTGTTACATTGTGTCCCTGTACTTGATGGCAGGTGTGTACCCAAGCAGAGTGAATGCTGTCACTATATCACAAGCTGCTCCCACAATATGTTATTTGGAGGGTGTGCACACATATGCATCCAGTGTATTGTAAGGTTTGTATACCCCGTATTTGGTGGCCTAACATATTGTTTGGTTTTACAAGTTAATTGCTCATGTTCTGGTCACATTACAAGTTGGAAAAGGTGTGGAATGTAATATTGTGGTCTCTCATTGTATACATCAGACAAACTTGGCATCTTGACAGGGATGTGTACACTGTGGTATCCACTGTATAGGATGTTTCATACATCTCCCTACTGTAGCCCATTTGTGCCCCCCAGTTTGTTGGTCTCTGCCCAGATGTCTTGCACTGACAGGTTGTGAGGTATGCTGCAGGAATGTTACATTATCCTTCAGATAGGCCCCCGTGGTGACCACTGTGATGCACTGCAGTTAACACCATCACAAGTGAACATGAACATCAAGCAATATGGCTAAGTGTGTATTAGCAAAGTACAACAAAACAATTCCATAGTTCCAGCTATAGGCTGCTGTCCCACTTGTAGACCAGAGGGAGCTAAATAGGTGTGAAAAAGAGGTACTGTCAACATGTGGCCTTGGTAAGGGGGGAAGCATCATTTCTGGACATTAACAGTACAACCCCCAATACTACAAAATATGCTGCCCATCACCACAGATGCGCACCAAACCCTGTCCACAACTACTATCTTATCTGACATATACATGTAGATACTCTACAGATGCAATTACGTATGCTGCAGTACTCTAGTAATGTGCACTAGGGCCTTACCTGCATGCACCTTATCCATTGCTGACATCATTTACCCTGCAGACTAGGTCATTCCGGTCCGCTCCCGCAGATGTTCCTGGGTATGTCCAAACATGACAGCATAACTGTTGACAATGGTGTCAATTATTTCACTTGTTTCTGCTACACTGTAGGGTGGATTTCGGGGGTGCTGCATCCCCCTAGCAAAACATAAACAGTGAAATACATCATAGCACTTTATACAGTTGTCAACACTATGGACAGAAATTGCACATCAACAGTGGATATTTTTTGCCAGCACTCACAACAACACCATACCTCTGTAATCTATCAGCACAATATTAGCTTGCATTGCACTCCTGGACCTGATGTGTCATATTCCCCCAATGATGGATAGTTAATTGCATAAACCTCCATTCCCCATTAATTTCTGTATAGAGGGATGACAGTGGCCATCTTCCATGTGGATGGGTATGGATGTTGCTGAGGCTGTGTTTGACTACAGTGTGTGATGGAGCTGTGAGCACATGCCTGAGTTTATGTAGGATGAGGACAGGGATGTTATCAGGGCCCCATGGAGACTTGCTGTTGTTGCCTTTCAGTAGGCAATACGTACCTGCTCACCATTGATGAGGAGAGGGGTGTGGTTTATGTGCACATCTTCCTATATGGATGGGGGAACAAGGAAGTGATGTTCACACCTAACCTGTCTGATGCAGGTTGCCTATAGCCATAGCATGTGTGTATGAGGTATGATTTAACACCAGTACAGGGTAAATTGTGTTGTTGCCTCTGAGACTGACAACATATGTGGAGACACAGGCCTTGGCAGTGTGGATATGTCTGATTTGTACTCATAGTTAGCCTTACAGGGAGCCACCTGTGACTTTACATGCTTGTTCAGAGAGAAGTGGACCTGCTTCCAAGTTGTTGTCTGCACCTATATGGCCCTGTACAGCAATATAGTAACCTATTATGTGGTTTGAGTATTGCTGCTGTCCACCAAAGGGGATTATTCTACTTTGGTGGAGGTGAGTTTTTCAGGTCAGGTATTGGTGAGTCCATACAGTTACGGTGGATATATAAGTGTACACACCCCTGTTACAATGCCTGGTCTTTGTGCTATTTTAACTTGACACCACAATAACTCATTTCAACACAATTCCCACCTTTAATGTGACTTATAGCCTGTACAATTCCATTGAAAACATAACAATCTGTTATGGGAAAACATATGCAAATTGAAATCAGTACAATAAGCTGGTTGCATGAGTGTGCACACCCTTAAACAGTAAAACGATAAACGATGCTAATACATGGTTAAATGTATACGCATTTACACTGCGTAGGCTTCGCTTAGAGACACTTACCAGTGCGCAAATCTGATTAGCTGAGGTAACTGCTTGTTATCATTCACATGTAAGCAATGCTTAAACCTGCTAAGCAGAGCCCAGTCCTGGTAACCATTGCTCAAATTCCAGTCTTATAAAATAGAGTAATGGCATCATTTAATAAGTGTCTTTAATTTCCAGTACATAACATGCTTTTATGTACTGTCATTACAGTAGCAAGGGGTGTGACTATATTGTATGGGGCACTTGGTTATACATGGATAGTATTGTATGTTTTTTTTTTTTAACATGGGTAGTATCACATGTTATATGCACTAACACTTGCATGTTACACCAGCTACAGTACACTGGTTGGCAAAAATAATTTAACACATATTGTATTATTAAATTAGTATTGTTAATGCTGCTTTTCCATGTAAAAGTAGAATGCCTATTGTAGTACTTAAACCATGCACCCCTGCATGCAAAGCTGGGACTCTAAGTACAACACTATCTTGCTCTTAGTGTTTGAGCTGTATGTTTTTATGTATCTCCTATTGGATATTGATATAATATTATTATATTAACTGTAGAGTACTATGTTTTTTGGCCATATCATTGAGGACTGCTATCATGTAGTAATGTCATACATTTCAGTTTCAGACTTCTATCCTTCAGAACATTCATCCTAATGCATAACCTATTTGTTATCTACTTTCTGTCTGTCCTCTGTGCAGATGGGATGACACCGGTGTTCAGGCTGTGGTAGATTACACTGCAGAAATGGTCTGAAAAGCCATGCCTGTGTTCATGTAAGATGCAGCCAGAAAGGGTATCGGGCCTATGAAGGCCTCCCTGTGTTACCTTTGAGAGGGTATTACAGACCTGATGTGTGATCATGAGGGGAGGGAGGCAGGTGCCGTACATGCACATGTGTGCCTATGGGGGAACAGGGGAGTGATGTCTACACATCACCAGTCTGCAGCCAGTTGCCTATAGCTATGGCATATGTCTATGTGGTGTTACTGACTACCACTACAGAGCAGATATGTGTTGCCTATGGAATTGCAGACATATCTCTAGAAAGCTTAGTGATTGGCCTTGGTGGATGTCTCCAGTCTGCAGTCAAAGACAGCTGTAGGGTACATACCAATGACTTTATTTGTTTATGCAGACCAAGGTGAGATAGCTTCCAATGCGGCACCTGTTCCTTTATCACCCAAGTGATTATTTCAACCTATGATGGTAGTTGTGTATGTCTGTTGTCCACCACAGGTTTTCCACACTACCTTGAGGGGTTGATGTTGTATTGTCAGATACTGCTAAGGCCATACAACTATGTAAGTGCCCACATAGTATTGTGCTGTGAGCCTAGACACTACTGCTAGTTCCAACATGTGGGACATCCTTCATGTGGGCCTTGCCCCTTTTCCTTACTTGTGTGAGGGACATTACAGAGGTGGTGGGCTACAGATTCACAGACAGTAGGTGGGAATACTTCACAAGACAGGACATTTGCAGACAGCCCAACAACATGGGGGACATATCTCCAGAATTGTGAACAGATTCTATGTCATCAGTGCTGTTATACACATGGTGGGTTGATAGATTGACAGTGTTTGAGGGGACATGCATTTAGTGAGTGACTTCACGTCTGACAGTGATATATCTCTGACATACCTCTCCACTGGCATGCTGTCCACAGACTGGCTACATGTTTACCTGTTATATTTTGTCTGTTCCCCAGACAGTTGTTCTTGGAAAATCAGTCGGGGACTCTGGGGAATGCAGTCAGTAAATACTAATATCCATTGGTAGTACTGACTTCATATTCCTCATAAAGGATATGTTACAACAAACCCTGTTACATCAGCAACTGTCTCAATTTATGACAGCAATATGTCCAATCTACACCTGTGTTTGTGCCTCTGTCCCCAAATAATGTCAGGCTTTGTCCAGATGTCATGCATTATGAGGATCAGAAGTATTTAGTATAATTATTTCTTGCCTTCCTTCCTGCTACCATCCTGGTGATGTAGTAGACCCACAGACATGATACAGGGCCATAGATATGAGTCTGGAGCCTGTACATTGTTAGGTGAACTGTACATTTGAGAGGTCTGTGTATGTCTGGCCATTGTTAACAGACTGTCAGGATTGTGTAAACGTGTCTTGTATACATGTTCTTTGAGCTGTGTATGGAGTGGGGTAGATATAAGTGTTATGGCTCCCTTTTTATCTGACTGTGCATGCTGCTCCAGTTTCTGCTGGTCTATTGGCTGTATGATTTTGTAGGGGCAACTGAGACATGTCCTGTACCATGATCAGGAGTCAGACTACACTGTGAATTGGGCCAGTATATGTAGGGGTAGTGTGTGAGTGGCAAACAATGATGTATTTGTTCACACAGTCCATATACTCTACTGTTCACTTGACTTACTAGTATGTGACTGTGACTGTGGTGAAATTGGTTGTGGGTATGCACTTTCACACTGGTGTGTGTTTTTCAGTGCTGTTACATCCCTGTAGTGCCTGATATATTTGCAAATACATCTGTAATTCTCTATAATGGATTTGCTATTTCAATTACTTGTGCTACTTCAGCGAATATACATTAGAGCAGGCAGGAGGGTGTTACTGCGGCAACTGTGTCAGCTTATCTAAGCCAGTATTTCAGATATGTCCCCATTTTCATGGCTTCCACCCACAACTTTGTCAGCCTTGGTCAGGATTCATTGCAGTAAGGGGTTCTGAGCATACCTCTCAACATGCTCAGTTGTTTCAGGATGTCCAGGTTTCTTGTTTATATTTCTGGTCTGTGTTACAGATTAGTCTCATTTCTCTGGTAAATCACTGTGATGATATGATAATTTTTTGTCAGTAAGTGATCACATACATTTCATTTTCAGACCTCACATCCGTCAGAATATGTATGCTGAAACAAACTGTGTTACTCTAGCAACTTTCTACTTTTATAAGGGCAATATTTAAAATAGGTCCCTAGTTTGGGTCCATTGTCCCTCCATTTTGTCAGCCTTTGGATGGATTTCTTGCACTAAGAGGTTGAGAGGTACGATTCTGAGGTACAACACCACTACATGTTCTGAGCACTTATTCTGGCACCGTGCCACCCGACCTTAGCTCCCAGTGCTTCTGTCGAATAGAGTCACTGGAGTGATCCCCATGGTGAATTTTCTATTTTCCATCCACTCATCAAGATTTCTCTTGAAGAGGGCCAGTGAGGTGCTCTGCTTGACATGTATGGAAAGTGTATTCCATAGCATGGGCACTCTCTGGGTTATGAACCTGTCCCTCCAGCATGTTGTGTTGATTGTGGTAATGAGATTGAGGTCTGTGAAGTGTGTGGTGCAGAGGGATTGGGATTTCTCTAGATCTAGCATTTCTAACAGAGCTGGGTTAGACATGGCTTTGTAAGTCAAGCAGAGATTGCCTCTAATTAGGTGATATGAGACAGAGAATAGCTGGATTTTTTTTTTAGTTTGTCCATATAGGACAAATCTTTTAAGGCCTAGGATCCTGTTTGTCAGGTACTTTTGCAGCCTCTCCAGTTGTTGCAGGTGTCTAGTAGTGAGGTACATGCCAAATGTGGCATTGTACTTGATGATTGGCCTAATAAGAAAAGAGTAGAGGGAGACAATGACCTCTTTCTACCTGGATGCAAAAGCCTTAGTAATGAGATGTGCCACATAGAAGGACTTTCTGATCACAGTGGCAATGTGGTGGTCAAAAGAGAGGTCGCTGTCAACCTGTGTTCCCAGATCTCTTCTAATGCCTTATGTGTTCAGGGGACTACCATCAATGTGGTAAGCCATGAGAACTGGGCTTCTCCCAAAGGGGATGATGACACATTTTTTGTCATTGAGCTTATGGCCATCACCAGTCGTTGGACTCAGTGATGCCTTTCTGTAAGATGTCAACGTCACTTGTGGAGTTAATAATAGCTCCCAACTTGCATTCATCTGCAAACTTTGTCAGCCAGAGTCTCTTCATTTTGTCATGGACTTCAGAGAAGTAGATATCAAACAGGAGAGGACACAGAACCAAACCCTATGAGACTCCACTCATGACTGGTCAGCAGTCTGACTTGGAGTCAGCTACTTTCTCACTGTGGATTCTATCTGTGAGCCAGTTTGCAACCCACCTAGTGATATAGGGGTTGGTGCTTGGCTTAGTGTGTTTTTCCATGATTCCTGAGTGAGGAATGGTATCAAAGGCCTTGGCCAGATCCAGGTAGGCTGTATAAAACACCTTTCCTTCATCCACGGCTCTGGTGACTGACTCAAAGAAGTAGACCAGGTTGAGTAGGCATGATCTACCCTTCACAAAACCAAACTGTGTGGGATCCAGAGTCTGAAGATTTCCTGTATCCATGTTTATTATGTCCATGATGCTGCATTCCATAGCTTTGCATAACACACTCATCAGGCTAATGGGGACATAGTTCCCAGGGTCTGTAGTCACTCCTCCATTGTGGGGAGGGATGACTGTAGCAGTGCTCCATTTGGTAGGGACATGAGGCTGTGATAGAACAGGGCACACAGGTGAGGTGCCAGTTCACTCTGTAGTTCATGTAGAACACAGACATGGATATTGTCAGGTCCCATAGATGCTGTATTCTTGGCCTTCGACAGTGCTGTTTTAACCTGTGCAGCAGTAATACTGGGTGCCTGGCAATCTAATGATATTGTGATTGGTCCTTTGGGGGGGTAAACTTGGCACTGAATATGTCAGACAGTATATTGGCAATATCTGTTGGCTCAGTATAGGAGGTACCATTGTGCAGTAGCTCAAACCAAATCTGGGTATTGCCGGGGAGATTCTTTACATAACTATAGAATGCCTTGTGGTTGTCTTTACTATCTGCTGCAATTCTGTTTCTCAACTTTTTGTTGAGGCTGGTAAGGGAGTTTTTCCAGTCCTGGGACTTCACCTTATTCTGCATCACTTTCCTCCTTCTGTTGTATAGTTTGTTTATGGCAGGGGACCACCAGATTGGCTTCCTGTTTTAGAGGGAGCATCTTGGTTCTATTGGGTATGGTGGAATCCATACATTTGTGTACCTGTTCATACATTGCAATGGTGTATGATTTGGCAGTCATGCAACTATACTCCATTTGCATGGATGCCATGATGTTAGCAAGCTCTATTTGTGGGAGTCCAAAGTTGCCTTTAGAAAGGTTTTTCATGGTTGTTACCTTTGCAGGGGGGTGGGGGGTGGAACGGATGCGGGTTTCCAAGATGATTAGTTTGTGGTCAGATCTAACCAGGGAGGAGTTGATTATTGGTGTACAGCAACAGTCACCCATGTTAGTAATGACCAGGTCAAGGATGTTGCAACCTGTAGTGGGGGTAAGAACAAGCTGGTCCAAGCCATTGGAATTACTGAATTCCAGGAAACGTTGGGCAGTTACATTGGTACATGACTAGCTTTCCCAGTTAATGAAGGGATAGTTGAAGTAAACCAGTATGACAGTGTTAGGTTGCACCCTAATATTCACCAGGGTCATTTGGAACATGGAGTGCTAGTCTTGGGACATGGTGGGGTATCTATAGCAGGCTACAACCTGAATCACTGTCTTACCCAATGTTAGCTGCACCTGCAGTATCTCTGATGCATTATGTGGGGCTACCAGTCTGGAATTGTGTGCATCCTTTATAAATATGGAAATACCAACACCTTTGGAACTTCAGTCCAAGTTCTGAGGCCAAACGGTGTTGACTGAGGTATAGCCTGGTAGTGCAGAGGTGCTTTCTGTTGCCTTGAACCAGGTCTCTGTTATAGCACAAATGTTGATGTTCTCCATTTTAAGGAGTGCTTTGAGTCAGTGCATTTTGAGATTTAGACTTATAGCACTGAGCAGCATGACCCTCAGATTGCATTTGTTTGTAGCTGTTATATATTTATTTATATTTATGTCTACATGCACACACACACACACACATATATATATATATATATATATATATATATGTGTGTATTTATTTACTTTTCTATATATATGTGTATGTGGCTACAGCTAGGAACTGTAATAGTGTGCATTACTATAATTGCTTTTTTTATTTAAATTACTAAATTGTAAACTGCTTTTTCATACTGAGACTTATATTTTTCTCTTTGTGGGTGTTCTTTCTATGTTTTTAAAGTGAGGTTTCTGTGTTCAGCTCAGGTGGCATAATCTTGATAGAGGCCTGTTGTCTAGGCTGGTAGTTTTGTTTGAGTTTCCTGTGTTTCTGGCAGCCGTTTTTGCTGATTGTCTTCATTATTGAGAGTAACAAAGCCTCCTGATCTTCTGTAGTACGAGTGATTGGGTAATAGCAGGGGCTGAGTAGTAATCTGATCTTCCAACTTCTCCATTCTTACTGCTATATAAACCCTGTGTCTTATAAAGGTTCTGCTTGTATTGTCAGGCTCTGGACTGCATTGCATAAGTGGAAATTCCTTAAGATTCCAAGAGCAGGCTAAGTTATTTCTTACACTTATTTCACTGAACTGCACTTCTGAAACGCTTAAATTGTGCTATACAGTTGATCTACTATATTTTTGCACTGTTATAAAGCTTTTTTTGTTTCACTGCATTTATGTACTGTTTTAACATTACTTAACTGTAAACTGCTTTTTCATACTGAGAGTTCTATGTTATGGTTGTGAGTTCTGTGCATTTTTGTCTGTTACAGTTAAAAGCATTCTCGAGTCTGCTCCTTGATCTGTTTAAAACTTTCATTTAGTGGCTACAGCTAGGAACTGTAATAGTGTGCATTACTATAATTGCTTTTTTATTTAAATTACTAAATTGTAAACTGCTTTTTCATACTGAGACTTGTATTTTTCTCTTTGTGGGTGTTCTTTCTATGTTTTTAAAGTGAGTTTTCTGTGTTCTGCTCAGGTGGCATAATCTTGATAGAGGCCTGTTGTCTAGGCTGGTAGTTTTGTTTGAGTTTCTTGTGTTTCTGGCAGCCATTTTCTGCTGATTGTCTTCATTATTGAGAGTAACAAGGCCTCCTGACCTTCTGTAGTACAAGTGATTGGGTAATAGCAGGGGCTGAGTAGTAATCTGATTTTCCAACTCTTCCATTCTTGCTACTATATAAACCCTGTGTCTTATAAAGGTTCTGCTTGTATTGTCAGGCTCTGGATTGCATTGCATAAGTGGAAATTCCTTAAGATTCCAAGAGCAGGCTAAGTTATTTATTACACTTATTTCAATGAACTGCACTTCTGAAGCACTTATAATTGTGCTATACAGTTGATCTACTATATTTTTGCATTGTTATAAAGCTTTTTTTATTGTTTCACAGCATTTATGTACTGTTTTATACTGTTTTAACATTACTTAACTGTAAACTGCTTTTTCATACTGATAGTTGTATTTTCTGTTTGTGAGTTCTGGGCATTTTTGTCTGTTACAGTTAAAAGCATTCTCGAGTCTGCTCCTTGATCTATTTAAAACTTTCATTTAGTGGCTACACCTAGGAACTGTAATAGTATGCATTACTATAATTGCTTTTTTATTTAAATTACTAAATTGTAAACTGCTTTTACATACTGAGACTTTTATTTTTCTCTTTGTGGGTTTTCTTTCTATGTTTTTAAAGTGAGGTTTCTGTTTTCTGCTCAGGTGGCATAATCTTGATAGAGACCTGTTGTCTAGGGTGGTAGTTTTAGAAACTAGTAAGCAAAAACAAACTAAAATCACGTAAAGCCAGGAAAAGCAAAACAAGTAACACTCAAGATAGTCCAAAAGTTTTAATAAAGTAAAGCGCTTTTCGTTTGGTCTGTCGGCAAACTTCCTCAGACAACCATTTGGTACTCAATGCAGGTATAAATACCTTCCAATACAAGTCAATTAAACAATTAACATTCCCAACCAACTTTTTTGATACCATCCACTAAAAGGCATTCAAAAATATGTTAAAAGACACACGACATTTAAAACATGCTAAAAAGCTCAATCCTAAGGTCTTAATCAAAATGTTGACCATATAAAACACTAATATAGAATACTTAAACTATTATTAAAATGTATGTATATATATAAATATATATATATATATATATATATAAACAATCTACACTTCTGCTAATTATGCAGACTACTTAAATTGTACTCAATCTGTATTTAGAGATAAAAAATAAGAAGTAAATAAATAATTACTTCAATACAACCACACCGTAATTAAAGTCATATCTTAAGACTCTTGAGTTGTAACACACTACTCAGACTACAACTTTCATTTAAACCTGGTGGATTATAAGCATTAAGTCTGATCTGCCAGGATAACACCAATTCTTCTAATCATAATGATGTAGGGCCCCCTCTTTTATCTAGTACAGGTTGGTCAATAACTAGAAATCTAAAATAGTGTCCCGGAAATTCGGAAATGTGTTTAGCTAGAGCATTGGGCCAGATTCAGGAAGCCTCCGTGTAAGAGTTATAACTCTTACACGGAGGCTGCAGTTAAATGGTGTGATGTCAGCATGTCATGCATATGCATGAGGTGCATGAGGCATGCTGAATCACACTGTAACTCTTACACGGTCCATGTAAGACAGTAGGGGGCGTGTCCGTAAGCTAAGCCCTGCAAGCAGACATGCCCCCGGACGTCTAGAATGGTAGAAAGTAAACAGCCACGAGAGAGGCCATGGAAATGTGAATAAACACACTACACAACACATGCCCCCACAGACCAGCAATGTAAAAAGTGAGCAGATGTTATAAAATGAAAATGAAAACTGTTTTTTTTTTTAAAACCCCGTAAATGCTTGCAACTGCGTGCGCTCGTGTGTGCGGGTGTGCTACTAGCGCAACTGCAGTTAGCAATCAGTGGAAAAGGATATAAGAACTAAATATGCAAAGTAAGCCAAGAAGTAATAGCATAGCGGTAGAGTTGTCGGCTTAAGAGCAGGCAGCAAGGTTCGAGCCCACACAACAACCTTTTTTTTTTTTTGTAAATAAGCACTAAAAAGGCCGCTGACAGTATTGTACAAATGTAAAAGTATTTCCTTTTGTAAAATGGAATGAAATGGAGTATATATTTTCAAGTAATACAATAATAAAAATATTTAGAAATGTACTGATAGCTAAGCTGCTGTGAGACAGAGTGCCCGTAGCTGAGTAGTGTTTCAAAGGCTGCAAATTGCTTGCCCGTAGCTAAGCACTGGTTTAACAGGCTCAAACTGTGTGCAACTAGCTGTGCTTAGATTAACATGCGTGTTACTAGCCAATTAAGGTTTAACCCAGCGCACACCATTTGCTGAGGAGGTGCCAGCGCCCACAAGCTAACCGCCGGTGCTCATGCGTGAGCTCCCAAGCGAAAGGCAGACCCGGTTTTAAGTGCTTAAAAGTGCTTTTGGCATGTTTGATTGACAGGTCCTGAACTCATTTCTAGACAGTCATGAAAATTAAAAAGCAGTGGTCAGATTCGAACCCAGGATACCAAGCACTAGAGTCAAGGTACTAAACCACTAAGCCATGACAGCAGTACTTAGAAATGCAGAAATAGCATATATATAGGATATAATCCAAAATGGAGCATGATAAAGCAGTTTCTGTTAAGTAGATACAATTCCAAAACGGCCAATCATAGAAATATGCGGGAAAATCGGCATATATAAGCCCCATAGGCGGGAATACACAGCATAAACGATTGTAGAATAGACCTGCAGGCAGAATGAGTGGAGTAGGGGAGGGACGTTGCTTTCAAGCACAGCGGTGGGGCATTGAGGAGTCCAGATACATGGTCTGGCTCCTAGTTCACCATCATGAGGCCCAACTCATGCAGGGCCAGGTCTCATGGGGAGCATACAGGGCGGAGGCATGGGACCAGTTGGCTTCATGATCTCACTAGTGCTACTGGGATTCCACATACTGGTGAGCAGGTCCATCACCACCATGCGGACCTGAAGCGACGTAAAGAAGACCAGTTGACCCAATGGATCCAGGAGGCCCGGGATATGCCCAACGCCCCACTACTGAGTAAGTTACATTTTACTTATGTATGTAAGGAATTCAACTAGCTGATACCATGGAGATGTGTATTCCAATATTACTTATTTTGTATTACAGCTGCAGGTGTCCGCTCTGCGAATCGAAGGGCACATGACCGCAGGCTGGTGCGGCTGCGCCACCATGCAGGTTAGTAACCCCACCTAGTACTTGTAAATAAACATTATAGTGTAGCATGTAGCAGAACACTGCAGTGTATTGATTAAAAGTAATAGAATGTGCAAGCAACAAGTGAAAGTCTGCAGGTATGGCTGCAACAAGTTCATCAGTATGCAAGTGAAACTGGAAATATAATTGATAGAAATAAATAGTTCTGTAATACAGATGTCCCACCATTAATTAAATGTAGTATAACCTGCAGTAGTCTCAAGAGTACAGCTTCAGAAGCTGAGTTAATCACATGTGAGATATATCCCCTGTTGAAATGCTGAATCATGACAGAAGTGAGGCTGCTGGAAAGTGTTCGAATCACCACAGGTCTAATATGTGAAAAAAGCCTAGAAGTACCAACCTGAACTGTGAAATAGCAGGATGTGTGAGAGTGACTGAAAGGATCATGTATCAATAAATAAAGTAGTAATAACCCCTGAATATATAAGCCTCAGTGTGGTTCTACAGAACTACATGCATGTGGGAATTAAAAAGTAATATCCTAAACTGATTGCAGTGTGTCTGAATCCTGAATGTTTAAGCCAAAATCTGTATATGGTGATGACAGTCAACAATTTTCAGATAGATGTACTGTTTTAACATTACTTAACTGTAAACTGCCTTTTTTTGTACTGAGAGTTGTATTTTCTGTTTGTGAATTCTGTACATTTTTGTCTGTTACAGTTAAAAGCATTCCTGAGTCTGCTCCTTGATCTGTTTAAAACTTTAATTTAGTGGCTACAGCTAGGAACTGTAATTTTCTCACCCACCCTCCCTAGTGTTGTGTGTTTTTATACTTGCTGGCTTTGCAGTTGCCAGCCCATACTGTATATTTGATCTGTGACACTCCTCCCAGTCTAGTATCATTAGTTCACTCAATCTATTAGAAAGTATTTGTGAAGGCCAACCCACTCAGATTCTTAACGTTGAATTAACTTCTGTTCCAGCTTTCTCCATTTTCACTTTACTGGAAAAAAATTCTAAGCTTGCTTCCCCCTTTTCCTGTGGCAGGTTAGATATGGATTTGCTGTGTCCAGGACTGTTTGTGAGCTCCTAAGACCCCCCCCCACTTAACTAGGGTTAAACTATTCCTGGTGCCATAAAGTCTGTTCTTCAAAATTCCCTTTGCAACTAGCCAGCTTTTTAATTTTAGCACTCATCTGTTCCTTTGATCTCAGCACTTGTTCAGAACTCATTGTAAGCACTAAATAAGTTATAAATTACTACAGCACCCAATGTTCCTCACTTGTCTAAAGGAAAACAGTTTTTAGTACTTAATAAATAAGCACCTATTCAGGCATGTCTAAAGGTCATGTCCCGGTGTTTTCTCCTGTCTACTTGATGAATCTGGGCATCTTGGGACATTGCAGCAATTGCCTTATGTACACAGACAACCCTCTCCTCCTACCACCCAACACTACGACCTGTGAGAGATGCACTTATAAAGCCAAACTGGAGGCAAAGCTCTCTTCACCAAAGACTGGCCTAGACCATCAAGAGGAGAAAGTAAACACTTGCACCGCACCACACTCATCACATAGTCCCTCAAAATCTACACCACCAAAACACACACACAGAAGCACAAAACACACACCTACATTCATGGAGGCTCTAAGTACAAATCTGCCCAAACAACAGAGACCTCCAAAGCAGAAATGCAAGCAACCTCCACCCCCCCAACACAACCCAAATGACACATAGCCCACATACTCAGTGTGCCACTCAACTACAGTCCATACGGCATAATGTACCCAACACTCTAGTCATAGGTGACTCTATAGTCAGGCACACTGATGTTCCACTCACCAGGCTAAACAAGGAAAATGTTACTGTCAGCTGCCTGTCAGGTGACAGCATCCACCACATAAAGCACGCACTCAGGTCACTCCACAACAAGTACAAATATGACTCTATCATTGTCCATGTTGGTGTGAATGACCTGAGATGTACCTCCCTGGAATACATGAAAAGAGACATGGAGGAGCTCTCCGATCTTGTAGCCCAGGCCGGTATGGCCCTAGCCCTGAGTAGTATCCTGCCATCACCCAGAATGACACCACAGTACAAGGACAAAATGATTTACTTTAACAATTGGCTAAGCTTCTGGTGTTATTCTAAGGGAATCCAGTGTCTGTCTGCCTGGGATGACATGATTGACAGACCATGCTGCTTTGCCAGAGATGGCCTGCACCTGTCACCCTTGGGATTCCGGATACTAGCAAAGGCTCTTGCCACCCCTATATTGCCTTTTTTAAGCAAGGTTCAAATGACAAGTTCACCACTGTAACAGGTACAAGTAAGCAAAATCTGAGGGTAATGCTACTCAATGCTAGAAGTCTAAACCTCAAAATTCACTCACTCATGGCACTCCTTAAAATGGAGAACATTGACATCTGTGCAGTGACAGAGACCTGGTTCAAAGTTCCAGAGAGGACCTCTGCATTACCAGGCTATAATTCATACCACACCTTTCAGCCACCAAACCCGGACCAAAACACTAAAGGTGGAGGCGTGTCCATATTCATTAAGGATATCCACACCTCCAAGCTAGTTGCTCAGCATAATGCATCCAAGATTATCCAAGTTCAACTAACTCTGGGCAAAACCACAATCCAGACTGTAGCTTGCTACAGACCCCCTACCATGCCCCAGGATTCACACTCCTCTTTTCTTGATACACTGGAAAATATTAAGGTACAACCCAACACTCTAATAATGGGTGATTTCAACTACCCTACCATTAACTGGGAAACTACTCATGTACCAGCTCTTTTGCTCAACGTTTTCTGGAAATCATCAATTTCAACGCTTTGGATCAACTTATCCACACCCCCACCAGGGGCAGCAATATCCTAGACCTGGTCATCACCAACATGGGTAACCGGTGTTCTACACCAGAGGTCAGCTCCTCGTTGGTCAGATCCGACCACAAGCTAATCACCCTAGACATCCACATCCCGCTCCCACCCCCTGTTAGGAAAACAACTGTAAAAAATTTCTCCAAAGCCAACTTCACGCTTCTTAAGACAGAAGTGGCAAACTTCACGACACCCATGCAGATGGACAATAGAGGTACGACTGCTGAATCCTACACAAATGCACTTTATAAGCACTTACACGAGTGCATGGATCATGCTATCCCTAACAGCACCAAGATGCTATCCTCCAAAAAAAGGAAGCCAATCTGGTGGTCTTCTGCCATAAACAAACTCTACAACAGAAGAAAGAAACTGTTGCAAAAAATAGTAAAATCCCATGATTGGAGGAACTCCCTGGTCAGCCTCAATAAGAAGCTGAGAACCCACATAAAAGCCTCCAAAGCTAGTTATGAAAACAAAATTGCCACTGATTCTAAAGACAACCACAAAGCATTCTATAGCTAAGTCAAAAATCTCAATGGCAACACTCAGATCTGCTCTGAGTTACAGCACAACACTAAATATATAGAACCAACTGATATTGCCAGTATCCTGGCAGATAGGTTCAGTGCTAACTTTAACCCCCTCTCACCCCCTAAAGGGGCCCATCTTTATACCGGAAGAATGCAAAGTTCCTGTAATCATGGCTGCACAGGTAAAAACTTCACTCTCCAAAGCCAAGAACACAGCATCCATGGGACCTGACAACATCCCAGGCTGCCTTCTACATGAACTACAGAATGAACTGGCACCCCACCATGTTCAATCATAGCCTCACCTCAGACTTTGTGCCCATTGAATGGCGCACCATGACAGTTATCCCACTCCATAAAGGGAGGGCCACAACAGACCCCGGAAACTACCGCCCCATTAGCCTGATGAGCCTCGTCTGCAAGGCCATGGAACGTATCATCATGGAACTCATAAACAAAGACACTGGAGATCTCCAAACTCTGGACCCCACACAGTTTGGGTTTGTAAAAGGCAGATCATGTCTCCTAAACCTGATAGACTTCTTTGAAATAGTCACCAAAGCCATAGATGAGGGTAAGGTAGTTCACACAGCCTATCTAGATCTTGCCAAGGCGTTCAACACCATCCCCCACTCTGGAATTACAGATAAACTCACTAAACTAGGTATAAATCCCTATGTCACAAGATGGGTTGCCAACTGGCTTACTGACAGAACCCACAACGTGAAAGTAGCAGACTCTAAATCAGACTTCAGACCAGTGACAAGTGGAGTACCACAGGGTTCAGTCCTGGGTTCTCTCCTGTTTGGTATATACTTCTCTGAAGTACAGGCTAACACAGAAGGTCTTTGGCTAACTAAATTCACAGATGACTGCAAACTAGGAGCCATAATTGAAACTCCTAACAATGTGGACATCCTATAAAAGGGCCTCACTGAGACAGATGCTTGGTGTCAAAGACATGGTCTCAAGCTCAATGCCAAAAAGTGCATTGTCATCCCCTTTGGTAAAAACTCTGTACCCATGAACTACCACATAGGTGGTAGTCTACTTAACACCGAAAGTGTGATAAGAGACCTTGGGACACAGGTGGGCAGTAGTCTCTCCTTTGATAATCACATCGCCACAGTGGTCAGGAAATCCTTCAACGTGGCATACCTCATCACAAAAGGTTTCTCATCCAGAAAAAAAGAGGTCATTGTTCCCCTCTACTCATCACTCATTAGACCCATTATAGAGTACAATGCCCCTTTTGGTATGTACCTCACAAGACATCTACAACAACTGGAAAGGCCACAAAAATACCTCACAAAGAGGATTACTGGCCTCAAACAGATGCCTTACACAGACCGTCTCAAAAAACTCCAGCTTTACTCCATCGCATATCACCTACTCAGAGGCAATCTCTGCTTAACATACAAAGCTATGTCAAACCCAGAGCTGTTGGACATGATCCACTTAAAGAAATCCAATCCCTCTGAGCTACACGCTCTAGGGACCTAAACCTTGTCACCACAATAAACAGAACATGCTGGAGGGATAAATTCCTGTCCCAGAGACTTCCCATACTCTGGAACAGACTACCTATCTTTGTCAAACAGAACTCCTCATTAACACTATTCAAGAAAAATCTTGATGATTGGATGGGTAATAGGAAATTCACCCTGGGGATCACTTCTGTGGTTCTGCTTGACAGGGGCTCAGGAAAATAATTTTCTTCAGTGGCGAAAGCCTGGGTACCTTTTTGGCTAGGCTTGTATAGGCCCTAGGCCCAATAGCCTAGTACCTACCTATGAACCTATGTATATATGTATATATTTTAGATGTATATTTCTCTATATATATGTTGCATAAATTTTTCCACATATATGCATGCTGTGTTGGGAACTGAGCAGGAGGGGCAGGCTGACCCTCAAGATGCGCCATGCGGCCCTCAAGCTGGTGTAGCAGATCTATGAACTCTTTTCAAAGCTCCCTATGCACCAATCCCCGGATCTGATGATGGGTGACAGTGTCCTGTCCACACCTGCTCCCAGGGGGTCCCATCCCCTGAGTCAGTTCCACCCAAAGATGGTGCAGGAGCAGCGAATGAGCAGGTCCTGAGTTGGGTATCAGACATGCGGAGGCCTGCTGCCATGGCCAGTTGAGGTGGGACAGGTGGATCTGCTGGGATCAGCCTTCCCAGACATGCTACGGTGTTACCGTTTTATAACATCTGTTGATTAGTTGTGAGAAACACATTCCAGGATTAGTCATAACAGCATCTATAGGTATTCCCATTAACCCAAAACAACAGATTTGAAACAGTTGCATAGCAAACAGAGCAAATGCATTTATGGAACCACAGTGGGCATTATAACGGCATGCAGGTTACATTGATAGCAACAGGCCACCAATGATAGTATTTGAACAGGGAACATTAATAATCAAATGTTTAAATATTTGTAGAACAATAGGACACATGTCCCAACAGTAGGTTTGGTGAAAAACATGCCCATTGATTTATGTGTTTAGATTATTGGTGCAGATAGGGTGGGGGGGGGGGAGATGTCAATTAACAACTGTATAGGCTTAATTTGCTCACAATTGAATGATCGTTGCTCTAATCATTACTCTCCAGGTATTACCTCACTTTACATCAACCTATGGTCTTGGGTTGGGGAGTGGTATGTTTGTACAGCCTTCTTACAGCTAATTTATACCTGTTCTTACCTGGCAGATCTGTGGAGGAAGTTTCTGTTAACACTACCTGACTATTTCTACCCATATTCACATTGTCAGGGTTACATACATGCACTCATACTGTGTGTGTGTGTGTGTGTGTGTGTCTGTGAATGCGCTATTGACATAGTCTGCCTTAATTTCTATCGGTCACCCTGAGTGTAGGTGGCATTGATTACTAGGTGTGACAGCATGACACTTGAGGGACATTTCTTGGAGGAGACTACTTGGTTATCTACTTATCTTGCAGTCATTAGCAGCCTTGGGCTTGGACAGTGGGTGTTGTACACAATGTATAATTACAGCCTTCTTACAGCTAATTTATACCTTTTCTTACCTGACAGACCTGTGAAGGAATTTTCTGTTAACACTATCTGACTGTTTCTACACATATTCACATATTTCTGGGTGAAAATTTGCATACAGCTTATTACCACTCATGGGATTCAAACCGTGCCTGTTTGTGCATAAAATAGAACAAAGTTTGTGTTTCATCAGAATGAGCTATTGAGAAACTGCTGTCACTTGTTTGACTGTTGTCTTCCTAATACTCTCTTGGTTGTATAATCTGACCTTGTAATTGTGATATCCATGCATAGCAGATAGTTCTTATACTGTGTATTGATACTTTGACATAGCACAGTCTGGAAAACTTTGGTTAATACAACATTACTATTCAGGTATCAGATCTTGGTGCATGGAAAATTTCATATAGTTAATCTCCTGTTTTACAACTCCACAGTCTTTGTCAGATGAGCCTTGGTTATTTAATGCCTTCAGAGCTTTAGTTGCTGTGCAGCAACTGTACACATTTTGATTCCTACCACCACATACCAAAGTAAACACATCCAGTCCGGGGTTTTGACATTTATTGACAGGTACTGACACTTTTATTGCTATATACCTTGTACATCACTATTACTCTGCTAATGTCTTGTTTATTCAGTACAAACCATACCCATTTTTAAATACTGACAGGTGACAGTCTACTCCTTTCTATTTATTTGGCCTGAATGCCACAAGCTAGATTTGTACTCACCAGCCTTGCAACGCAGACATAGTAGCTTGCTGGCATGGGCATCCAAGTTCACGTCGCTCTCATCTACAGCTGTACAGGAGATAGAGAAACATTTATGCATACTTATCCATCACATACACAGGCTGGACTTTGGAAAACATTTATTGATACTGATACTTACACACATCTGGGACATTCCCTGCCTGTGCATCTTGGATCCACTGGTCCAAGAGCTCCCTCTTTCTATGCTTCAAATCAGCAAAATGGTGCAGAACCTGCTCACCAGTCCGAGGGATGCCAGTGGCAATGGTGAGGTCACATGCGAGACAGTCCCAGGCCTCTGCTTTGTACAGGGAGTCCTGGTAATGGTCCTGCAGCAGTCTCCTTTCATGGATTTTACTAAGGGTCCATCCATGACCCTGGACTCCTGAATGCCCCAGTGCAGCAACCGAAACGGCACACCTTCACCAATACCAGCCATAGTGCCTGAAGTAATGAGCTAAAACTGGTTATGGGCTGTATTCCTACCTGCAAGGTTTAAATATGCCTAATTTCCTGCACTTTGCCATGACTGGACAGTTTTGAATATGCTGAGCTAAGCTAAGCATTGGGCAAACCCGCTTAGCACAGATAAGCATTGCTTAAAGGGGTAGATGCTAAGCACTGCTTACCAGTGTGCAAATCCGCTTAGCTACGTTAATTATTGCTAAGCATACAAATGTAAACAATGCTTACTAAGCATAGCTGAGCACAATTTAGCATTGTTCAGCTTTCATTTTATGGACTATCAGGATTGTGTGGTTGATTCCTTATTAATGACATCTTATGATATGTATGTTTGTCTTCCATAACATCCCCCTATGTGCTTTCATTACCTTATATTCTTTTGTGGCTATACTGTATGGGCCACTTGTGTCTCATTCGTGGATTATGTGTTGTCATATAAAGACATGGAGCTCTGATTGTATATATGCCTCTGTACAGAATTTTTTTTGTAATTTGTTGTATTTGTACTGTTATGTAATAGACACTTTCTCCCCGGGCCTCCGCTGTAAATGAACCATGTTCCAGTCAGACTTTCCCAGTAAACAAATGTAAAATAAATAAATAAATAAATAAATAAATAAATAAATATGGGGGTTTCACATCTACACTACACTGACACCTCACATTTGGACCTGCTACACTACCCTGGTTAACAAATATATATTATTCACTACCTATTTATAAAAAAGATACTTTTAGTGCTGTTTTTACATATAAAAAATCAATGGACTGCATTAGGGCTCAAACCATGAATAACTACATGCTAAGAGAATGTTCTAACCACTGTGCTATTTTACTGTTTTGGGTGTATGTTTCTATTTAGCTCCTTCGGATATTTAAGCTATGCTATACACAGCTGCGCGACACGCACATCTGCTCAGTATGCTTAAACTTTATTGGGAATGGGAAAAAATAAACGTGTTTTTTTTATACTGTAGGGGTATGCACATTCCTTTCTGCATCTTAGGGCAGAACATCTGGACAACTACATCATACATGGGGGAATTGGCTTACATGTTCCTCTCAGGAAGATGCTTACTTATTTGGTATGCCAGCATGTACACTGGCATACCATTCCAGACATTATCTGTGGTGGGCCATTGTGGGGGGGGGGGGCTGAGCTTTTGGTGTTTTTTACTGTATTTTATTCGCAGACACTGTTATGTTATTATAACAGTGTCCACAGACACTGTTAGTTGCATTGGAATTGCCATACTGCAATTCTAGAGTGCAGGGTGTGTGTGTACTGTACGAGCAATGCTCAGACATGCCCCCTGCGCTTGTACACAGATCATGTCTGTGTGTAAATTTCAGCAGCACACCTTCATTAATATGTAAGGCGCACTGCTGTTCTACACAGGCACGACCCACTCCATGCAGGAATAGCACTATTCCTGCACAGAGTTTCATGAATCCTGAGGAATATCAAAGAGAATGTGTAAAATCTGTAGACTTTAATGAATTGTATTGCAAAATTCCACCTCACAAGACCCAGGATTTAATAAAGGTGTTTTTCTGGGCAGGAATAGTGTAGCAGCTCCTGCACGGAATACGACCACTGAGCGATACAGTAAACAAGCCTGGGGATGTGCACGAGCCTGATGACACTATTCTGCCATGAACATGACTGGATAATGCTAATGACCTCATTTGCTAGTGAAAACCATGCATATAAGGCCAATTCGTGATCCAGTAAGCAGGCAAGCATCAATGACAGAATAGTGTAGCTTGCAGAAATGTATTCGGCTACTAGCTGAATACATTTCTGCAAAAATCAAAATAGAGGCATGACAGCTCAATATAAAGTATGTATTATAATCCTTAGGCATGCCAATGGCCAAATATATGGCCACTGGCATGGAAAAGTGTTGAAAAATTATAAAAAAATCAAAGTTTATTTTTTTTGGCCAATCTTGGCCGTTTAAGCATTGGGCAGCGGTGCGCAAACAGGATCGTACCGAAAACAAAAAAAATGTGAAAAGGCAATTTTAAGTGAAATCTGAATTTTGCCATTATAGTCTATGGCATGCATAATCAAAACAATAGCAGGGAACAGTGGTTAAGGGGAATGGCTCTGGTGGAGTGCTGTAACTAGGGACTAAGGCAGTGGGTTATGCTAGTGAGGGAAATTTACTGAATCACTAAAAGGAGACAAGTGCCAAATTGCACCTAACCATGTAGGAGCTATAAGGCAGTTGTGTAAGCAGGAGAAGCAGCTGACATGAAAAGAGGGTGTGTCATGCTTGGTGTAAGCACATTGGAGCTCTTTGGCTCCCAGCTGAGCTTAGGCAAGCACAGCTAAGCAAGGGTGTGTGTCTCAGGCTGTGTTGACTTATTCCACAAAATGAAGAGCGTGTTCATGTCCAGTGGAGGGCCATTTCTGCTGCTAAGTGTTTATTTTAGCTAAAAGGGTTTGTGCAGCACATACTGGGTCTAAAACAAACAAAACAAACACCCGGAAATAGCAGGACTGTTTACATTTGGGCACTGGGTTTGTACCGCACATCTCAAGGCTTAAAAGGGGCAGAAATGGGAAGGGGAAATAGCAGAATAAAGGCAATCAAGTACAAATAATATAGCTGGCCGGTGGAATGTATCATACTCAGCCAATCACGCAGGCAGCATCTGAAGCACACTGCTATAAACTATGCAAACACCTTTCACTCTATCTTTTCCCACAAACTCTGCACCATAGGAGTACACACACGGGGGAATTTTAACTGACAAAACTAACAAAATGTTAGGGGCTGCTGTCACTTTGATACACCAGTATGTGCTAGAGGCTGAGGGCAGTAAGGAGATTAATGCTGACAACTGCCCCAGACTCAGAAGGAGGAAAAGAATGTTCAGACCCAGGGTAACCTACCAGGGGCTACATGATCTGGAGATAGTAGAGTGCTACAGGGTGAACAGAGACATATGTCAGCAAATCATCAAGCTGTGCTGGCTTCAACTCTGACCCAGAGCCAACAGAGGAGAACCCATCCCAGTGGATATCAAGGTATGTGTAGCCTTAAGAATACTAGCTACAGGTTCTTTCTAAAGACATACTGGAGACATGGTAAGGGTCTAACAGGCATCCAAGGTACACCACCAGTTCCAGGATGCCATGCTACTACATGCTGGTGAGCACATTTACTTCCCCAGCACTTGTGAGGAGAGGAACAGTAATATGTGTCTCTTCCACCATGTAGCAGAATACCCAGAGGTACTGGGTGCGATAGACTGCACGCACATCCACATCAAAACACCACCTGGTGAACAGGGTAGGGTCTACATAAACTGCATGGGCTTCCCCTATATCAACTGCCAGGTCACGTGCAATGCCCATGGAATTATCATGAATATGTGTGCTGGTAGCCCTGAAAGTTCTCACGACTCCCACATCTGGCATTTGTCACAGCTGTAACAGGCATTTTCCAGTGGAGACATCCCATATGGCCATCTGGTGGGGTATGCTGGCTATGCACTGGAGCCGTAGATGATGACACCCATCAGAAATACACATACCCACTCAAGAATGCCATAATGAGGCACACGCACAAACCAGGATCATTATAGCGCATGTGTTTGGGAAGCTCAAGTCATGGTTCCGCTGCCTTGACATACCTGGTGGAGCCTTGCAGTACTCTCCAGCCACATGTGCACACATGTTCATACTATGTGCCATGCTACACAATATGATCCTGCAAAATCATCCAAAGGTAATTTTGAGAGAAAAATAGCTAAGGACTCTAAAGACAACCATAAGGCATTCTTTAGCTATGTCAGAAACCTAGGAGGAAACTCCCAGATATGCTCAGAATTAGTTCATAATGATGTGAAGATTACTGATCCTACAGACATTGCCAACATACTGGCTGACAGGTTCAGTGCAAACTTCTTCCCTCCCCTAAAGGAGAGATATCTATACCAAATGATTGTAGCCCCCAAACATCTCTAACGCCCAGGTGAGAACTGCTCTCACCAAGGCAAAGAACACAGCATCCATGGGACCTGATGGTGTCCCCGGCTGTGTGCTCCATGAACTCAATGAGGAATTAAATCCACAGTTAGGACAGCTGTTTAATCTTAGTCTCTCGGATATGTACCCAGGGAATGGCGCTGGCGACTGTGGTCCCACTCCACAAAGCGGCGCTTCCACGACCCTGGAAATTACCGTCCCATTAGCTTGACAAGCCTTATCTGCAAAGCCATGGAGAGGATCATAATGGATCTCATAAATAAAGACATAGGGGAATTTGCAGACTTTGGATCCAACCCAGTTTGGCTTTGTCAAAGGCAGATCATGCCTTATAAACTTGGTTGACTTTTTCAAAACAGTCACGAAGGCCATTGACGAGGGAAAGGCAGTCCATACAGCCTACCTAGACTGGCGAAAGCTTTCGATACAATTCCCCACGCGGGTATCATTGAAAAACTCATCAACTTAAATGTAAACCCATACATTACAAGATGGGTTGCAAACTGGCTGAGCGACAGAACACACAGGGTCAGAGTTGCTGGCGCCATGTCAGACTCAAAGCCTGTCACAAGTGGTGTCCCACAGGGCTCAGTCCTGGGCCCACTCTTGTTTGCATCTACTTTTCTGAAGTACAAGCAAACAGAGGAGGGTTATGGCTGACAAAGTTTGCAGATGACTGCAAACTGGTGCCGTAGTTGAAAACACATCCGACACAGATATCCTCCAGAAGGTCTCACAGAAACGGATAACTGGTGCCAGAGCCATGGCCTTAAGTTAAATGCCAAGAAATGCATAGTCATACCTTGGGAAAAATAAGGTCACCTAGCTACCAAATAGGTGGCAATCCCTGCACACAGAAGAAGTTATTAGGGACCTAGGAACCCAGGTTGACAGTAGCCTTTCATTCGACAGTCATATTGCTAAAGTGGTTAGGAAGACCTTCTACATTGCCCACCTTATCATGAAGGGATTCACATCCAGATCAAGGGAAGTCATGGTCCCCTATACTCATCACTCATCAGACCAATGATTGAGTACAATGCCCCATTCGAATGTACCTGACCCGACACTTGCAGCAGCTGGAGAGGCCACAAAAGTTCCTCACCAAAAGGATAAAGGGTCTCAAAAATCTGTCTTATGCTGCCCGACTGAAAGAACTCCAGTTATATTCAGTTGCGTGCACGCTTGCTCAGAGGGACCTATGCCTGACATACAAGGCAATGTCAAACCCAGACCTGATGAACATGCTTCATCTCAAAAATCTAGATCCCTCAGAGCCACAAGGGCGGAGACTTAAACCTAGACACGGTTATTAATAGGACGTGCTGGAGGGATAGATTCATCACCCAAAGACTCCCTATGCTGTGGAACAAAATCCCAGTTTATGTGAGGCAAAGCACCTCGCTGGCCTTGTTTAAGAGAAATCTTGACCAATGGATGGGAGATCGCAGATACACCCCAGGGGTTACCTCAGTGTCACTGCTAGACAGAGGCACAGCTAAATAATGGGCATAGTTTCTCCTACCTAAAGGGGAGGCGTAAGCCACAAAACTATGGGCTAGGCTTATAAATGCCCTCGGGCAGATAGCCTAGTATGAACCTATGAACCTATGAACCTATAAACAGCTTCAGCAGGAATAGCATGGGGAAGGGCCACACAGCCCCCCACCATTGCCAAGATCCCCACAGGCACAGAGGGACTCAGAGGAGGAACCCCCTGAGCCTGATCCTGTAGGCAGATGGAGGAGTGCCCAGTACGCCCAGGCCTTGACAAAGAGGCAATGCCTAGCACACACACTGACACTGTAGGGACCCAGGGACTGACACCTCTCTTTGACTTGCACACACAGTAAAATGGATGACACACACACTTCACATTATCTGTTACTTACAATGTATAGGCAGTGTACTATGTGCATCTGGCATAGGCAGCCCTCAAGCACCATCCTCACAACTGCCACAGGCACAAGGTAAGTCAGTCTTCTTAACAATGAATGAATGCATTAGTTTGTTGTTCTGGTAGCATATCTGTGTTATCGCTGCATGCATGCAAGGAAATGGGGTTGTTTACTCGGATAGCAGCAGACAACTGACAGCTATGTGGGACACCAGGAAATGTCTGCCCAATACTGGCTTCCCCACACTAGTCAGTATGGTCCAAGGTGACAAATCATACTGCAGTATATGTGGGGGGCAACTAAGGGGGGGGTGTCATGGGTCACATGCATGGATGTCAATGTGGGGATCCCATACTCACCCCTCAGACACACCCAGCTAGTCAGCCATAGAAAACCATAAAGGAATGTCTGGCAAAGGCCCACAAATGGCGACAATGATTGAATACCCCCCTACAGGTTTACACAGTGATATCACAGCAGGCCTTGCAGTTGCAGTAAGCCTCTGAAGGGTAAGAAGTCTGAAACTCAATTGTATGCCATTACAATCTAACCTGTGGTCTCTAGTGATATGCCTCTATTCTCCAAGACAGGGCACACTACTATGCTAAATGGAACCAAAATGTAAAGCCAATATCAGCACAGTATGTGCAAATGTGTACTGTTGACAGGTGTGCCCCCCCCCCACACCCATATTACCATAGAACTGCAGTAACATGTAAGTTTGTAGGGTAATAGCAGCAGACCACACATTGCCAGGGCTGTCCCAATCAACTAATAACTTGTTGCATGTCCACAATATGCAGGGGCCAATGAGCTATGCATATGTGTGGGGAATACTGTCAGGATGTGGCCAGGAACTTCTCACAGCTGTTATATCCTAGTGGTCTAGGTACAGTACTGTGGTAGACAGGGCCATGTTCCATGAAATGCAGTGCCAACTATTCTGCATGTCAGATACACCTATGGTGGGAGTTGTACACACTGTCCAGATGTCAATATCCATTACTGCCAGGAAGCTGGACAGGTTATGTACAGGGGGCCACTCATATGAACCATACACAGGTTGGAGCAACCTACACAATGCCTACCATACCTCATAACTGTACAGATCTTTTGCAGAATGTACAGAGGTTTGCACCATATTTGTGGTGTCTTTATTCTGAAATAAAGGTTGTCTGGCAAATCACTGGCAAACTACAAAAGTCTCAAATGAGAACATAATGATGGATTGTAGTGTCTCAGATGTCATACCCTATAGAAAAATGCATGCTAATGCAAATCTGTTATTGTATCACCCTTCTAGGTTTGTAAAGCCAATAGTTACAATGGTCCCTATATTTAGGCCTTTGTCACCCAATTACTCACGGCTTTGTCCAGATGTCTGGCTCACATATGTAGAGAGGTATGGTGCCTAGTAGCACACCAGTGCATTCTGTCACTTACCATTATCACCCCAGGGGGGTCCACTGCCTGGCAGCTTGGGAACATATGACTGACGGAATGCACTGCCTTGCTAAAAATGGCCTGCATCAGTCTCACATGGTCTACAGGCCTCTAGCAAAGGCCTTTGTAGGGAATGTCATGGGGTCCATACTACCAACATAACACAGCCAACAAAATGCAAATATAAGGCCATGCCACTAAATGCTAGTAGCATACCTCTCAACCTCGTAGAGGAAGAAATCTGGACAAAGCCATACATAATGGTGAGACAAAGGCCCAACTATAGGGACACATTTGAAATACTGCTCTCATAATGTTAGAAACTTGACAGAATAACAGAGGGTGTATGTGTAGTAGCATGGATGTCATGAAGGGTGTGAAGTATGAAACTCAAATGTTCTGTCATTATTCCCTGACTGCAACCCTGAGTGATTTGCAACAAACGTGTTAGAAAACCACAATGTTAAGGGAAACTGACCAGATATATGAGGCATGAATCTGGATAATCTGTGAGAATCTGTACAGTTGACAGGTATGGCCACACCAGGATATGACCTTTCAAATAAGAAGAATAACATACAACCAGGAGATCCCCAGCCAGTATATCATCAAGGTGCTGGACATTTTACACAGCATCAGTCAATCAGCTATAGCCACACCTACCAACTGGCCAGATTGTGCAAGAATGTCTAGCCTTTGCCTCATAATATAGGTCTGTGCATCATCCATCTTGTATTTCTCTGGTAAATAACTGTGATGATTCAATTATATCTGTCAATACGTAATGACACAATACAATACAGTGTCAAACATTACATATGTCAGAAAATGTCTGCTAAAACAAACCCTGTAACTCAAGCAACTCATAAATTAATAAGAGCAATAGTTACAGTATCCCCCTATGTTTGGCCCATTGTTTCCCCATATTGGCAGCCTGTCAACAGATATCTTGCACGAACAGGTTGCAAGGTATGGCTGTAGCACACAACACCCCAGACTGGAGTACAACTATCCCTGGAATGGATTCCCACACTTACTATAGAAAGTCATACTGAGCATGCTCCTACACTTACAGAAGTGAAGCCCATTTCTGAAACCACATTGGACTATCTATATACATATATATATATATATATATATATATATGTATAGAGAAGTCAAGCCCATGTCTGAAACCATAATGGACTAGATATATCTGTATTGTGCAAATGTCTTTGCCTACACACAGCTACGTAACCTGTCTCCACACACCCATCAGACAGGATTACCCACAGCCAGCTGCAAGTGGCACATATGTGGTATATCTGCATCTGATGCGTGTGATACACACACACACACATATATGGGCAACATATTACAATATGTCAAGCATACGCACACATAGACATGGGGAAGAGAGAGACAGACAGTGATAGAGTGAGATACACAGGGAGACACAGAGAGAGTGAGTCATACACAGGGATACCCTGAATGGCATAGAGTGATGTCCTGCTGCAGACAGTTGCATACCAGTTATAACCACTGACAAGTGCCAGCATGAAGATGAGATTCATTGGCTGATGGTACTGAGGTGGGGGTTGGAATATCACATCACCTACCTTTGTATGTATGTGTGTGTGTGTCTGTACCTTTGGACTGGCTTCAGTCCTGTAAGCGCTATAGCATGTGTGATAACTGTGTGACACTATCATACAAATAACTGGAGTGTGTGTGTAGGAATAAGTGTTTTAGTCCATTCCCACTGAGGACATCACTGAGGACATCACTGAGTACATCTCCCATTGCCCTACTTCACAAGATCTGCTGATGTTCTTCACTGTAGAAGTACCATTGGATTGGCTCTGCCCTATAAGCTCTGTGGTGTGTCCGATAACTGCGTAACACTATAGTAAAAATAACTACTTAGGTAGGGGTTCTAATTTCAGTCCTAGCAAATGTAAACGTGTGTGCATATTTGCAGGTTAAAGATTTTGAGCCTCATTCACACCCAGTACACTTCCCATTGCCCTACTTTAGCAGTCCTACTGATGCCAGTCACCTTAGAAGTACCTTTGGGCTGCCTACCACCCTACAATCTCTGTGGCACTTGCAATAATTGTGCAACACTATAGTACAAATAACTAGGTAGGGGTTTTAATCTCAGTCCTGGCAAATGTAAAAGTGTGTGTGTTTGTAGGTTAAAGATTTTGAGCCCATTCACACCCAGTACACTTCCCATTGCCCCACTTTAGCAGTCCTACTGATGTCAGTCAGCTTAGAAGTACCTTTGGGCAACTCACACCCCTACAAGCTCTGTGGCACATTTGATAATTGCATAACACGATAGTACAAATAACTAGTTAAGTAGGGTTCTAATCTCAGTCCTGGTAAATGTAAAAGTGTGTGTGTTTGTAGGTTAGAGATTTTGAGCTCATTCACACCCAGTACACTTCCCATTGCCCTACTTTAGCAGTCCTACTGATGTCATTCATCTTAGAAGTACCTTTGTGCAGCCCACCACCCTACAAGCTCTGTGGCTCATGTGATAATTGCGTAACACTGTAGTACAAATAACTAGTTAGACAGGGGTTCTAATCTCAGTGCTGGCAAATATGTGTGCGAGTGTATTTGTGGGTGTAAGTGTGTATATGTGTAGGTTAAAGTATTTTGTGGCCTCTTTCACCCAGTACACCACCCATTGCCATACTTTAGAAGGGCTGGTGATGTTCCTCACCTTAGAAGTACCTTGGGACACCTTTCCTCTGATAAGCTCTGTGGCACATGCAATAAATGCATAACACTGAATTAGCAATAACTAGATAGACAGGAGTTCTACTCTCAGTCCAGGCAAACGTGTGTGTGTTTGTGCGAGAACAGTATGCTGTATGTGTGAATGAGAACAATATCCATTGGGTGTTGAGGTTTGCAGTTTTTTGTTGTAGTCCACCCAGTACATGTCCCAATGTCCACTTTACAAGGCCCACTGTTGTCATCCACTGTAGAGGTAGCTGTAGACACTCTGCAGCCCTATAAGCTCTTTGCCATGTGCAATAACTATGTAACAGTATGGAATAAATAACAAGATAGGAAGGCCTTCTAATCCTTGGATGCCATTCTCTACTCAGTAATCCTAGACAAACACACTCAGCTAGGCATCAACCCCTATATCACTAGGTGGCTTGCAAACTGGCTCACAGATAGAACCCACAGTGTGAAAGCAGCAGACTCCATGTCAGACTGCCAGCCTGTCATGAGTAGAGTCCCAAAGGGTTTGGTCCTGGGTCCCCTTATATTCGCTGTCTATGCCTCTGAAGTCCAGCCCAACACAAAGGGACACTGGCTGACCATTTTCGCAGATGACTGCAAGGTGGGGGCTATTATTACCTCCCCATGTGATGTTGACATCCTGCAGAAATGCCTCACTGAGACCTAAGACTGGTGTCAGAACCCTGAACTTAAGCTCAATGCCAGAAAATGTGCTGCCATCTCCTTTGGGAACAACTTGGTTCCCATGAACTACCACATTGATGGTAGTCCACTGAACACTGAAGTTGTTATAAGAGAACTGGGAACACAGGCTGACAGCGAGCTCTCTGCTGACCACCACAGTGCCATTGTGTTCAGAAAGTCCTTCTATGTGGCACATCTCATTAGTAAGGGTGTTGCATCCAGGAAGTAAGTGGTCATTGTCTCCCTCTACTCTCCCTTCATTAGGCCAATCAATGAGTACAGTGGCCCATTTGGAATGTACCTCACTGGACACCTGCAACAATTGGCAAGGCTGTAAAAGTACCTCACAAAGAGGATCCTAGGACTTAAACACTTGTCCTATATGGACAGACTTCAATAACTCCAACTATTCTCTGTCTCAGAGGCGATTTCTGCTTGACTTACAAAGCCATGTCTGACTCAGCTCTGTTAGGAATGCTACATCTAAAGAACCCAATCCGTCTGCACCGCATGCCCCAGAGACCTCAACCCTATTTCCACAATCAACAGAACATGCTGGAGGGACAGATTCATAACCCAGAGATTGCCCACGCAATGGAATAGACTTCACATACATGTCAAGCAGAGCATCTCACTGGCCCTCTTCAAAAGAAATCTGTATGAGTGGATGGGGAATAGAAATCCCACCCCAGGGATCACTCCAGCGGCTATACTCGCTAGACACAATGGGGACTAATATCAGGTGGCACAATGCCAAGGTAATCCTATGGACTAGGCTTGTAAAGGCTCCATGGCCATTCACCTAGTACACACCTATGAACCTATGGCTCTCAGTACTGGCAAACGCGTGTGTGTGCATTAGTGTGTATAAAAGTGTTTGTGAGTGTGTAAACATGTAGCTGAAAGTAATTTGAGGCCCTTCTCATCAAGTACACCTCCCATTGCCATACATTACAAGGGCTAGTGATGTTGTTCACTTTATAGGTACCTTGGGACACTTTTCACCCTATAAGCTCTGTGGTGCATGCGGAAACTGTATAACACTATAGTACTAATGACTATATAGTTAGGGTTCTAATCTGAGTCCTGGCAAATGTGTGTGTGTAAGTGTTTGTAAATGTGTATATTTGTAGGATACAGCATTGTGAAGCCTCACTCTTCCAGTACACTGCCCATTGCCATACTTTACAAGGGCTGGTGATGTTGTTCACCTTAGAAGAACCGTGGGACACTCTTCACCCTATAAGCTCCGTGGCACATGCAATAAATGCATAACTCTGTATTAGCAATAACTAGATATGTAGGGGTTCTAATTTCAGTCCTGGAAAATGTGTGTGTGTGTGTGTGTGTGTGTGTGTGTGTGTGTGTGTGTGTGTGTGTGTGTGTGTGTGTGTGTGTGTGTGTGAGAACTGTATCCTGTGTATGTGTTTGAGTGAGAACTATATCCATTGGGGAGTGGATTTTACAACTTTAGGCTATGGTACTACCAGTACATGTCCCAAGGTCCACTTTACAAGGCCTGCTGTCTTCATCAACCATAGAGGTATCTGTTGACACTCTTCAGCCTAATAAGCCACATGCTATGTGCAGGAACTATGTAACAGTATGGACTGACTAATAAGACAGTCAGGGCTACTAATCTCAGTCCTGGCAAATGTGTGTGTGAGTGTATTTGTGTTTGTAATTGTGTATAACTGTAGGTTCAAGTATTTTGGTTCCATTCTGACCCAGTACATCACCCATTGCCTTACTTTACAAGGCCTGGTGATGTTGTTCACGTTAGAATTACCTTGGGACACTTTTCACTCTGTAAGCTTTGTTGAGCATGCGATAAATGCATAACACTGTAGCAGAAATGATTAAATAGGTTGGGGTTCTGTTCCCAGTCCTAGCAAATGTGTGTGTGTGTGTGTGTGTGTGTGTGTGTGTGTGTGTGTGTGTGTGTGTGTGTGTTTGAGTGAGAACTATATCTAGTGGGTGGTCGTGGTTTACAATTTTAGGCCATGGTACTCCCAGTACATGTCCCAAGTTCCACTTTATAAAGGCCACTGTTCACATCTATCATAGAGGTATTTGTAGACACTCTTCAGCTCTATAAGCCCTGTGCCATGTGCAACAGTTATGTAACAGTATGGAATGAATAACATGATAGGCAGGGCTGCTAATGTCAGTACTGGCAATTGTGTGTGTGTGCATTGGTGTGTATAGCAGTGCTTGTGAGTGTCTAGACCCATAGGTGACAGTCTAATGAGTCCTTCCACACCCAGTACACCCCCACTGCCATACCTCACAAGGGCACATGATGTTATTCACTGTACAGGTACCTTGGAACAGTCATCACACTGTTAGTTCTGTGCCACCCGTGATAACCGCATAACACTGTAGTACCACTAATTATATTGGTAGGGGTTCCAACCCCAACAATTGCAACTGTGGTCCTGTGTGTGTGTGTGTGTGTGTGTGTGTGTGTGTGTGTGTGTGTGTGTGTGTGTGTGTGTTGAGACTGTGTGCATGGGAACAGTATTGTCTGTGTGTTTGGTCAACACAATATCCTCTGGGGGTGTGGGTTTTACCAATATGAGGTGTGTTCCACCCACTACACTTACCATTGTCCACTTTACAACAGCTGCTGATGTCAACCATCATAGACTTACCTGTATACACCCCTCAGCCGTATAAGCTCTGTGGCACATGCAATAACTGTTACACAGACCTGGTCATATACAGCTGTATCTTAGCTATGACACGGTCAATGTGTTACCAGTCTGACGTACCTCTCATTGGCAATGTCTGCAGGGCCACATCCTGCTGACACACAGACACCTAGAACACAAACAGAATACAGCATGTGAGACTACATTCAGTCAGCATTACTCACACCAATAATGTATCATGGATGAAAAGGGATACGCACTCTGACGTGTACCCATTACAAATACCAGCTCACAGCACCTTACACAGTATTAAATTGCTAAACTGTACTTAATTCACCCTGTGCATCAGAACCATATTATCATGTCCCTGCATCGATGGTATGGATAACAGGGATGTGGCACATGTATCATCATATGCACAGGGTGTTGTGTGGGTTTGCCAGAGCCCTAGGCTAGGCCATATGGTTGACGTCATGTCTGTTTGTGTTTGGGGGGGTGTTCTATGAATGGGCCATGCAGAGGTGGTGTGTGTGTGTGTGTGTGTGTGTGTGTGTGTGTGTGTGTATGTCTGGAGGTGAACTGGCTGTGATGGTGATCTGTGCGTGTTTGTATGCACACAGCCACACCATGTGGCTGCCCTACACAGGGGTATGTTGGACAGCTGTGGACCATACATGATGGGGTGTACAGTTCACCATCTCTGGCCATGCGCATGTGAACTGGTCTTGCCAGCGGTCTCACTGCCACCACCAGGCCCAAGGCCAGATGCAGTACTACTCCCTGATGATAACTGCTGTCTACTCGATCCATGTCCCTGATGGGACTGGCCAAGACCACGTGCCCATGACCTGCACTGTTGTGGTGTGGACAGCACCCACCCTTCAGTAGAGAGGTGGTACTGCCACTAAGGGAGTGCGAAGGTGCATGGACACATAGACTCTCAGCTGATGTTGGTGGTGATCTACATCCACATGGCTGATGCCCATCTGCCAGCACACTCTTCAGCACAGACATTCCACAGTTGAGGATTGCCAAGTTCTCACCCCACTGTCTATTCATGACCTCAGTACTTTGACATGTGGCCTCAACAAGGTCATGCATGTTATAGTGTAAGCCAGGAA
This sequence comes from Protopterus annectens, assembly GCF_019279795.1. NCBI lineage: Eukaryota > Metazoa > Chordata > Ceratodontiformes > Protopteridae > Protopterus > Protopterus annectens. The sequence continues at coordinate 127,350,227 of NC_056750.1, forward strand.
GAGTTGCATCCAAGACCCTGAGTATTTGGTATTGCATTCACTATGTGCCTGTGCATCCATGACAGCTCAAAACATGCATCTGGTGACACCTGCTGTGGCACTTGTGACAACGGCTTGATGGGCAGCAGTCCTCCCCTATAACTATAAGTTTTCCTGGTACATACACACACACACACACACACACACATGGATACACACACACACACAGATACAAACAGATGAGCTGGCACAAAGGCATTACACAGACCTCACAATAGCCAACTGGTGACATTCACGGCACACAGTCAGACCATAGCATACACACTCTGGACAGGCCCTCAACATCATGCAGTGCAGCCCTTTCCTGTATAGCACAGTAGCAACTCCTACAGAACATAACTTTTCAACTGTACAGAGTTTCGCTGAATGTCTAGATGTGTGGCTCATATTTTTGGTTTGTTTCTCATAAATCCTGTGTTTGTCTGATACATTACTGGGATGATCTGTGGAATGGCATCACTAATTAATGAAATAATTTGAGTTGTAGACTTCAAACCCTGCAGTAAATGTATGTTAAAACAAATCTGGTTGCTCTAACAACTTTCTAAGCTTACAGTGGATATAATAAGTGTACACACCCCTGCTAACATGCCAGATTTTTGTGATATATAACATGAGACCACAGAAATCATGCCATAACTTTTCCCACCTTTAGTGTGACCGATAACCTGTGCAATCCAACTGAAGAAAATACACATCAGTTATGGGTAACATAGTAAATGAAATGCATACAATAGGCTGGTTGCATGAGTATGCACACCCTTAAACTAATACTTTGTTAAAGCACTTTTTGATTTAATTACAGCATTCAGTCCTCTTGGGAAGGTATTTATCAGCATGGCACATCTTGACTTGGCAATATTTGCATGCATACTCTCCCTAGCAAAAGCTCTCCAACTCTGTCAGAGTGCAAGGGCATCTCTTGTGCATAGCCCTCTTCAGGTCACCCCACAGATTTTCTATTGGATGTAGGTGTGAGTTCTGGCTGGACCAGTCCAGAACATTGAATATCTTCTGGTGAAGCTTTTCTTTTGTTGATTTGGATGTATAGTTTGGGTCACTGTCGTGTGGAAAGGTGGAATTCCTCTCCATCTACAGCTATCTAGCAGGCACCTGAAGAATTTGGGCCAAAAGGGACTGGCATTTGTAACAGTTCATAATCCCCTCCAACTTGGCTAAAGCCCCAATTCTAGTTTATGAACAGCAACCCCAAAGCAGGACACTGCCATCATCATGCTTCACCATGGGGCTGGTGCTCTTTTGGTTATGCGCAGTGTTGTTATTGCGCCAAACAAACCTTTCAGAATTGTGGCCAGAAAGTTCAACCTTGGTCTCATTAGACCATAACACATTTTCCCACATGCTTTTGGGAGACTTGATTTATTGCTTTTCAGAATTTATCCAGGCTTGGATGTTGGTCAGTGTGAGAAAATGCTTCCATCCTCAAACCCTACCCCACAGGCAAGACATATGGAGAATATGGGAGATTGTTCATAGGTTCATAGATTTGTACTAAGCTAACTGCCCTTGCGAGTCATTTTAAGCTTAGCCAATTATCCCTTGTGAGACTCAAACCCTGCACCTTGTGTTTGTAAGGCAAACACCTTAACCAACAAGCCACCATCCCAACCCCTCTTGTTGTTTGTCACCAGTTGGCTATTGTGAGATCTGTGTAATGCCTTTGCACCATCTCATCTGTTTGTATCTGTGTGTATCCATGTGTGTTGTCACATATAGTGCACAACCAGTACTTGCCAGAGATTCCTGCAACTCCTTTAGTGTTGCTGTAGGTCTCCTGGCAGCCACTCTGACCAGTATTGATCTTGTCTTCTCATCAAATGTGGTGGGTTGTCCACTTCTTCACAATGTCACTGTTGTCCCATATTTTCTCCACCTTTAGATGTATGTCTTCACTGTGTTCCATGGTATATGCAATGCTGTGGAAATGTTTTTGTACCCTTTTCCGGGCTGATACCTTTCCAAAATGAGATCCCTTTGAAGCTTTGTAAGCTCTCTGAAAACCATAAAACAATATAAAACCTGTAAATCAATAAAGCCACACAGTGAACCGCAAGAACTAATTTATTAAATAAAATAAATAAAATAGAAAGGAAGTACTAAGCGCTTTCACCCAACACATCAGGGCATCATCAGAGTACTAAAACACAGTGACAAGGCCATCCTTTATATATACATACCCAATAAGTTAATTACATAGTTAAAATAACTAATTGATTAATTGATATCTGTTAAAATGACTTGGCACAGAAATAAACCATAAAATAATCACAATTGCTGTGAAAAATGTATCTGTATATGAATAAATAAATAACCAATCATATATCTAAAGTCTGACTGTTGCAAAAATTAAGAATAATAAAAAGATATATATATAAATGTATTATATATTGTGAATGTTATAAAAAATCTCAAAAACAAATTGAATATATTCCAGCATCCACAACCTTTAAAAATAGTCATATAAAATGTGATTTGTATTTTAATATACTGGATATTGACACAAATTCATTAATACCAGGCAAAGTACAGGCGTTTAATCTAAGTTGCCAGAGGCATTCCTTTGCCTCCAGCATAGTCTTCTCATCCCCATCTTTATGTATATTCTGAGGTATTCTATCTATAATAAAAAATAAAAATCTTTTGAAATTAGGACATCTAACACTATGCATATATAGGGAACTTGTGGTCTTATGTTTCTTAATATCTCTAACATGCTCAACAATACGTTCTCTTAACTTCCTAATAGTTTTCCTGATGTAAAATGCTGAACATGCTGAGCATGTTGCTAAATTCACCACCATCTTTGTATTGCAGTTGCAATACCCTGGGCATCTAATAGTTTTGCCATAATTCATAATAGCAACATATGGACCATCATTGATATATTTGCATGTATGACAGGTTCCACATTTACTCATTTTAGACATACTAAAAATATCCTTATTAGTGTTTGTCTCATAAATGTCCTTTAAAAAGGAATGTCTCTGGCAACTTAGATTAAACGCCTGTACTTTGCCTGGTATTAATGAATTTGTGTCAATATCCAGTATATTAAAATACAAGTCATATTTTATATGCCTATTTTTAAAGGTTGTGGATGCTGGAATATATTCAAATTGTTTTTGAGTTTTTTTATAACATTCACAATATATAATACATTTAATATATATTTTTATTATTCTTAATTTTTGCAACAGTCATTAGACTTTAGATATATGATTGGTTATTTATTTATTCATATACAGATACATTTTTCACAGCAATTGTGGTTATTTTATGGTTTATTTCTGTGCCAAGTCATTTTAACAGATTTCAATTAATCAATTAGTTATTTTAACTATGTAATTAACTTATTAGGTATGTATATATAAAGGATGGCCTTGTCACTGTGTTTTAGTACTCTGATGATGTCCTGATGTTGTTGGGTGAAATCGCTTAGTACTTCCTTTCTATTTTATTTAATTTATTTTATTTAATAAATCAGTTCTTGCAGTTCACTGTGTAGCTTTATTGGTTTACAGGTTTTATATTGCTTTATTGTTGTACTTTTTGCCGCTCAGTGTCTGCTCGAACTGTTATTTACTTGCTCGGCCATTCCAGTTCGCTATATAGTGGTTGCCCTGTGCTTTTTTTCGGTACATTGATTTTGTATCCAGTTTTGATATGGAGCAGCTATTATTGCAACATATGGAACTTACACAATGCCTTATAAAAGTTTTACAAGACGGGGTGAGAAGAGTCCTGGTGGAGAAGAAGTTTTGATAACTGAGTCACAGGAGCGTTTATACACACTTTGTTCCACCCCGAATACAAGTCCAAACAAGCCGTCAGCTACTAATGGTTCAGGGAGTTCCGTAGGAGGTGGCGCTAATACAGAAAATGTGAGACTTGCAGGTCCATCGCCGAACTTGGCTCTGAACACTAGGGACGGGTATACTGGAAGTGCTGAAGGAGTTTCTGCTAGCATGGACAAGAATTTTATGGATTTAAAAGTTTTTTTTTGGCTGCACCATCACTCACGAACAATCGGTTTTCTAACCAGAAAGACATGGGCAGTCTCAATAAACACTTTACGGATTTTGAGAGGGCTCTTAAAACTTTTAAATCATTGCAAATGGACAATGCTTATTTGGAAAGTTTGTTGGAACTGGGCCAGGTTCCAAAAGGACTTCGTATTTTTAAGCTGCCATATGGTTTTACAGAAGGTACTGTGTTATTTGATCAATTATTAAAATTGTTTGATAAAACTGGTATAGAACTTGTCAAACTAAATATTTGTAACAACAATTCTAAGTTGGCAGTCTTAAATGAGCAATTGTCTTTATTAGACAAAAAGTATTAGACAGGATTTGTTATTTGAACACAACAAATTTCGTTTGGAAAATATTTTTAAAGAGATGGATAAGTTTACTAATAAAGGTTTGGACATTAAAAATCATAAACTTTTTAGGGACACTAATGATTACAAGAACAATAGAGTTTATGTACATTTTAAGCAATATAAAAATATGAAACATACTACTAAATCAGCAGAAGCTAATATTCATGGTAGAGGTAGCATTGCCTCTCCTACTAATGAAGAACCTGTACAAGTTCATAGAGATAGAAATGACAATTTTGATTATGAGGAAGGTCAGGGAGATTTTTTAGAGGCACCGACCCTGAGAAGGTCGGAGAGGTTACGCAACCGATACGGTGTGCAATATCAACAACAGAACAGATATTACAACACTACAGTACACAGGACCAATGCTTGGCACAGATAGACACATTGGAGCAAATTAATTCTATTATTAAAGATGATTTTAATTCATCGAATTACAGTGTAAACATTAATGTTTCTAGTATTGATACCAATGTTATTAACTTTGTGTCTTATGATGAACTAAGGTGCTCTCAGAACTCAGATATTGTAAATAGCAGCAATAATTGTTTTATTGTTTCTGAGGGTGGTTTTAGTTTATATAATTACACTGATAATCATTTTGGTCATGATTTTTTAACCCTTTTTAAAAGAGGTTTTACTTTTGTACCATCTTTTAAGCATGATATTGGGAAAATTTTAATTAATTTAAAATTATATACTAGATTATTTAATTTGAAAGTTTTCTTTTCTAATAACAAGGATTTTACATCAGATACTAGTTACCTTACACTAAAGCGAAGTAGTACATTCATACCACCATATAATCCAATGATTTACATTTTTGAAAAACTTTGTGAGACACAGATTAGGAGAGTTTTGAAGAAAGAGATTAACACAGTTGAGAATCTTACATCAGCTAAACAGTTTTGTCTTAAAGAAATAACTACATCTGATAAATACAGGGTCATGAAACCAGACAAGGGAGGGTGTGTGTGTGTGGTAATTATGACTAATCCTGACTACTACAATAAAATGACTATTATGCTCAGTGACACTAATACATATGAAAAAGTTACTAAGTATGAAATGTTGAGGGCTTACACTAAGGTGGATTGGTTACTTTATGAATTTCTTATGGATGGTACTATCAGCAAACAGGATTATTCGTATCTAACTGTTGATTTTCCTATTACTCCAAGTATTTTTGGTATTCCTAAAATACACAAGGATGTTCACAATCCACCCTTCAGGCCTATTGTGTTGGCCAGAGGTTCAAAAACTGAGGTCATGGCATCCTACATTGATGCTCATTGTAAAGAAAAGTTGAAAAATTTACCACACATTTTAAAAGACTCTTGGCATTGTTTGGATCTTGTTAGACAATGTAAGGCTATCATTGGCCCTAACTTGATTATGGCTACTATTGATGTGGTTAATTTATTTTCTGTTATTCCTCACAAGCAAGGCCTGGAAATGTTTGAGGCCAGTTTATTGAAATATAGTGGCATGAATGTTTCAAAATGCCTGTTCTTGACTGAATTAATGGAAACGGTGTTGGAGAATAATTTTATTTATATTAATGGTGAATATTACAGGCAAAGTACTGGTGTGGCTATGGGCGCAAGATGCGCACCAATTTATGCTAATTTGGTGACAGCCAATTGGGAAACCGAGTTAGTTTTTACATCTATACACTGGCCCAAAATAGCTTTATATTTACGATATCTTGACAATATTATTATTTTTTGGACAGGTAAGAAGGATGAGTTGTTAGAATTTATAGAGTTTTTAGGAAGGACATCTGATTTTCTGAAATTTACCAGCAATATTCATGAAAATTGTTGTGAATATCTTGACCTTATTCTCTCTTATAGAGATGATGGGCTTCATTCAAATATTTTTAGAACGAAAACTTTTTCAAATTCCTTTTTACATTTTAACAGTTGTCATCCTTTTTATCAAAAAAGGAATTTGATTAAAGGGCAAATGGTTAGGCTATCAAGAATTATCAGTGACGACAACACATTTAACACAGAAATCGAAAAATTATCTAATATGTTCCTTGACAGAGGTTACCCTAATGGACTTATTTGTAACATTAAAAGGGAAATTTCTATTAAAAGATTTACAATATATAGACCCATCATAAAATTTGGTTGTAACAACTTGATGAATGTCAACACCAATATGTCCAGATATGATACTTTTATTTTACCTTACAATGATTCATCATATCACATTGTTAACATTATTAAGGAGACTTGGACAAGTGTTTTTATCAATAATGCTGAGCTGTCGGAGACCACTGGCTATCAGCCTAAGATTACATACAGTAGAGGGAGGAATTTAAAGGACATTTATGAGACAAACACTAATAAGGATATTTTTAGTATGTCTAGAATGAGTAAATGTGGAACCTGTCATACATGCAAATATATCAATGATGGTCCATATGTTGCCATTATGAATTATGGCAAAACTATTAGATGCCCAGGGTATTGCAACTGCAATACAAAGATGGTGGTGTATTTAGCAACATGCTCAGCATGTTCAGCATTTTACGTCGGGAAAACTATTAGGAAGTTAAGAGAACGTATTGTTAAGTATGTTAGAGATATTAAGAAACATAAGACCACAAGCTCCCTATATATGCATAGTGTTAGATGTCCTAATTTCAAAAGATTTGTATTTTTTATTATAGATAGAATACCTCAGAATATACATAAAGATGGGGATGAGAAGACTATGCTGGAGGCAAAGGAATGCCTCTGGCAACTTAGATTAAATGCCTGTAGTTTACCTGGTATTAATGAATTTGTGTCAATATCCAGTATATTAAAATACAAGTCACATTTTATATGACTATTTTTAAAGGTTGTGGATGCTGGAATATATTCAATTTGTTTTTGAGATTTTTTATAACATTCACAATATATAATACATTTATATATATATTTTTTTTATTATTCTTAATTTTTGCAACAGTCATTAGACTTTAGATATATGATTGGTTATTTATTTATTCATATACAGATACATTTTTCACAGCAATTGTGGTTATTTTATGGTTTATTTCTGTGCCAAGTCATTTTAACAGATATCAATTAATCAATTAGTTATTTTAACTATGTAATTAACTTATTAGGTATGTATATATAAAGGATGCCCTTGTCACTGTGTTTTAGTACTCTGATGATGCCCTGATGTTGTTGGGTGAAAGCGCTTAGTACTTCCTTTCTATTTTATTTATTTTATTTAATGAATCAGTTCTTGCGGTTCACTCTCTGAAAACCATGGCTGTTGCTGTAGCAGGCAACTGAGTAAATATCTGAAAAAGCCTAGTAGGACAGCTGACCATTATTCATTGTTAATCAAAGAGTCTCTGTATTTGATGGCAGGTGTGTACCCAAGAAGACGTAATGCTGTAATTAAATCAAAGCTGCTTCAACAAAGTACTAGATTCAGGCTCTTCACACTTATGCATCTAGTTTATTGTACGTTTTATTTTTCATACTTGTTCCCCTAATAGATTTGTTTGTTTATCAACTGAATTGAACAGATTATAGGTTACATTAAACATGGGAAAAGTTGTGAAATGTTTTATTGTGGTGTCATTTTTGTATGTCACAAATACCTGGCATTTTAACAGGGGTATGTACACTTTTTATATGCCGTGTATAAAAGTACTTTTTAAATATGTACCTAGTTTTGTCCCTTTGTCCCCCCATTTTGTCAGTCTTTGTCCAGAATCCTTGCACTGACAGGTTGCGAGGTATGCTACAGATATGTTACACCTCCTACAAATAGGCCTCTGTGATGACCACTTTGATGCAATGCAGTTAACCCCACCACAACTGGACATACACATATCGCAATATGGCTAAGAGTAACAGTTGTATGCATGGTAAAATGCATGACCTTAACATGTCTGGGGTATTGGTGTGCCACAACAGGACAATACCATACCCACCAGCTTCAGGCTACTGTTCCACTTCCAGCCCAGAGGTATCGATATAGTTGTGGGGCAGAGGTATTGTCAGCAGACTCACATGTGGCATTGGTACAAGATGAATGCTACTTTTCTGCACCCGTACAGTACAAGTTCTGATACCACACAATTTGCTGTCTTTCACCATAGATGTGCACTTGTGTGCATTACGGATCTACCTGACAACATCGACAGTGCATAACACCGACAACGACATCACCAACACCACATAATCAACAGTTCACAAACACGACACCTCATACACTCAACACATCATAACAATAATCAACAAACAAAACAAATCCCCTGTCCAAAAACCACACACACAACACAAGCACACCAAAATCCTTACAAACAAACACTAAACCTTACATACACAACTATCTACAACCCTAACCAAAACCCTAACCCTAAGGTCCATCACTATCGCACACTCACCTAACCCGCGCCCTAACCCAAAAAATATCACTACTGCACCCTTACCTAACCCGCGCCCTAGCCCTAACTCACTTAACCCACCCCTATCCCTACAGACTGTCAACATCGCACACTTACCTTACTCGCACCCTAACGTCCGTCACTACCGCATACTTACACATCCTTTCCCCATCTCGGTGTTCTCCGCGTCAGTGTTTTCATCCGTCGGTCTTCTGACTTGTCGATCTTCTGGCGTCGGTGATTTCGTTGTCGGTCTTCTCATCTGTCGACGTTCTCAGGTAGACCCGTGCATTACATAACCCCACCCACAAATGCAGTTTAACCTGACATATGCATCTAGATACTCTACAGAAGCCAGTATGACTGCTACAGTATTCAATTGATGTGCACTGGGTCCTTACTTGGATGCTCCTCACCTTTTGTGTGGGTGCACCTCCATGACTTGTGTGTGTTGGCTTTGCTGGCATGTGGTGGCTGCCCCAAGGTTGGCAAGGAGCTCCACAGTTAGAGTAAGTGGGCTCTGCATAACAGGACCTCCACCTGTGTTGGGACAGTTCTTGGCCATGGCAGCAGCCATTTGTCGGGCATGGAGTATTAGGTCAGTCACCCTATGCCTGACCTGATCGTATGTGCATCCATGGTGGCCTAAGTTGTTTACTCTGTGGACAAGCTCATCCACAGGGCAGTTTGCTCCCACAGATTCTACTGGCCATGGCCAAACAGCACCCCATGGTGGTTGATTATCATCTCGGTGATGGCCGCAGTTTCAGCTGTAGTGTACGCTGGCTGCCTTGCACACTGCATCTCACCTGGAAGACAAACAGGAAAACACATCACTGGACCTCATACACTGGTCAATGCTATTTACATAACCTGCACATCAACATTGACTAGTATTAGTCACCACGTACGACCATGTCATACCCCTGTCATCTATCAGCACAGTATGAGCTTGCATTGCACTGCTGGTCCTGATGTATCATGTTCCCCGCAATGAGGGGCAGTAAAATGCATAATCCACCATTCATCATTTACCTTTGTGTAGAGGGATGACAGTGGCCATCTTCCTTGTAGATGGGATGTCAATGGTGCTCAGGCTTTGCTTGCGTACAGTGTGTAATGGAGCTGGGAGCATATGCCTGAGCTCATGTAGGATGCAGACAGGGATGTTATCAGTTCCCATGGAAACCTACATTTGTTGCCTTTGATTATGCATTATGGAACTGCTGCCTGATGATGAGGGTAGGGGTCTGGGAGCTGTGCATATCCACCTATACTGATGGTGGGATGGGAAGGTGATGTTTTCCCTTAACCTGTCTGCAGCAGATTGGCTATAGTTATGTTGTGTGTATGTGGTGTGATTGGCTACCAGTACAGGATGGGTTGAGTTGCTGCCTCTGAGATTTAAGACGTGTGAAGACAGCCTTGTGATTGGCCTTGGTGGATGTGTCCAATTTGTGCTCATAGTTAGCCTTATATTAATTCACCTGTGACCTCATATGCTTGTTCAGACACAGGTTAACTTGCTTCCAAGTTGGTGCCTGCTCCTACTTGGCCCTGTACAGTCAATATAGGGACCAATTATGTGGTTTGTGTATTGCTGCTGTCCAGCAAAGGGGATTACTGTACCTTGGTGGAGGCAGGTTTTATGAGTCAGGTTTTGCTGAATCCATACAGCTATGTAGGTGCTCATACAGCTGTTTTTAGTGGACCTGGACACATGGTCATAACACAGTTGACAACTCTCCATTTTCAACCTGATAATCATGCTTATTCTAGTACTCATGTCTGTGTCAGGGCAATGCAACAACAAGTAGCTGTAGAAAGTTATGTCTGTTGGATGCACAGAAACTAAGATTACACATGTGTATAACATGTACAGCTTATTTACCTGATGTTTTGCATCTCATGTCTGTTGTTTTGAGGCTTCCACCTACACCTACTCATACATACACGTGCACAGGTAATACCTGATATACATTTCTGTTCTATGTCAGTATGGCACACTGTATTTATACTCTTGCTGCTCAGTCATACTTCTCACCCTGTTAGAGCAGGACATCTGGAGGATGACACACATAAATGGGGGGCAATGGCACAAAATTAGTGACACTTTATTAATATTGCTGTAACATGCTTGAGTTACTTTATAGCACAGTAGGCTTTGCATTCACAGAAATACCCGGGAGGATTTCTGACAGTCATATATATGTTATTATGTTCTAATGTCAGTCTTCACAGATTTGCCAATGATTTGCCAGACATAACACAACTTTATGAGGAAATGACTACAAATATGAGGCACACATATGGTCAGTGTGCATAACACTGGACAGTTGAATGGTATGTGATCAGTATATCACATGAAGTTCAACAGACATGTCTGCAACAGTAGTTTACTATGCACATACCCTGTACAGGTCTATTTGTGAGACAAACACGTGCATCATAGTTGTATTCACAAGTAACATATGGATATTTACGACATTCCGCTTGCTGGCCTAGCAGTGTCACAGTCAGTATTGTTCAACAGACACTCCAGTAGTAGTCATATGTGAGCCGTCCTTTGCTGGAGTGAATCAGGGGCCTGAGCTGTGATCTACATCACTGCAGACAGACCGAGATGCTATGGCCATAGGTGCTGATCAGCAATATATCAGTACAGCAAGTCTTGTTGAGACATATTTTTACAACTTCCTATTTCCCATTATTACATACCCCCAACTCAATTCCATGCTTACTTGTTTGACTTACCTTTTTTTCAAAGTATTGTTTATTTTGCTTTTCTCTCTCTCTCTCTCTGCCTGCAGATATAGAGGTATACACCTGTTTTGCATAGGCAGCAGCTTGCCTTTTGCAGGTAATGCTCATGAGCAGGTGATGGGCACTGCAGCAATTGGTGCCCCCCACTTGCTAATTGCATGTAGAACAGCTCTGTTGTTATTCCTATAGCCAATGGCATGGCAACACACTCCTATAATGGAGTACTTTATGTGGACTTTTCCCCTTTTCCTTGCCTGTGAGGTGAACATCATGGAGGTGTGTAGACAACATCATCACAGAGAGTAGTTGGAAATACCTCTTACAACAAAAATGTGGAGACAGCCCAACAAAATGGGGGAGAAGGTTCCAGACGTAGGTGCAGAATGTAAATATTGCTGTTATACAGTTGGATTAATGCTAGTTTAACAGAGTTGGTGTGGACATGGATTTTCTGCATGACTTTAAGTCTCACAGTGTTATATGGTTGACATAACTCTCAACTGTAGGGCTATCCTCAGAACAACCAGAGGTTTGACTCTTATGTTTGGTCGGTTCCTCAGACAGTTTATGTCCTTGGAAAATCAGTGGCATACTCTGGAGACTGCAGTCAGTAAATGTTAACATCTATTTGTGTTTCTGACTTCATATCTCTTAGAAAAGATATGTGACAACAAACCCTGTAACACCAGCAACATTTTCAGTTTATAACAGCAAAAGTTCAACTATACTCATGTTTTTGGGTGTCTGTCCCCCAAGTATGTCAGGCTTTGTCCAGATGTCATGCAGTAAGAGGTTGATAGTTATAGTATATCATTATTTAGTGCCTTCATTCCTGATATCATCCCAGTGATGTAGCAGAATGTCAGACATTATGAGGAAGAGGCCATATATATGAGGACAAAGCCTGGACATTCTGTAGAATCTGTAAAGTTGAGAGATCTGTGTATGTCTGGCAATTAACAGACTGTCAGGATTGTGTAGCAGTGTAGTGTGTAAATGCTAGTTGGGCTGTGTAGGGATGGAGGTAGATATAAGTGTCAAGGCTCCTTTTCTAGCCATCTGTTAATGTTGCTCCATTTTCTGGTGGTCTATCAGCTGTATATGTGTGTAGGGGCAGACTGAGACATGTCCCGTACCACCTCAGGATTCCTACTACACTGTGACTTGGGGCACTATATGCAGGGGTAGTGTGTGAGTGGCAAACATGATATTTTTGTTCACACAGTCGTTATACTCTAGTGTTTATTCAGTTTAACAGTATGCCACTGTGACTGTGGTGAAATTGGTTGTGGGTATGCACTGTCACACTGTTGTCTATTTTTCACTACTGTTACACCCCTGTAGTGCCTGATATATTTGCAAATGCATGTGTAATTTCCAATAGCTGATTTGGGGTAGTGTTGTGTCAGTCTGATTGTAGTTTGGACAATGCTTGGTAACATGCTTAGCAGCTCAGTGTAGTTTTTCTAATGTCATGTAATGTCCAGATATGCATAGGATGTCCAGTTGTCTGGCTCATATCTTTGGTCTGGTCCCCATAAGTGTTGTGTATTTCAGACAAATCAGTGGGATAATGTGAGGATAAAAGTCATTAACTAATGAAGCAACTGTGTCTTGTACTTGTGCTATTTCAGTCAATACACGTTAGAACAGGCATTGTTACTGCAGCAACTGTCTCAGCTTATCTAGTCAATTATTTCAGATATTTCTCTATTTTCATGGCTTTCTCCCCCCACTTTGTCAGGCACTAAGGGGTTCTGAGCATACCTGTCAACTGACTGGATTGTTTCAGAATGTCCAGTTTTATTGCTCATATTTTTGGTTTGTTCCACAAATTATTTATATTTCCCGGGTAAATCAGTGTGATGATCTGAGGATTTCTTTCAGTAAATGATAACATACATTTCAGCATCAGACCTCATATCCTTCAGAAAATGTATGCTGAAACAAACCCTGTTACTCTACCAACTTTCTACGTTCATAATAGCACTATTAAACATATGTCCCTAATTTTGGCCCATTATCCCCCCATTTTGTCAGTCTTTGCCCTGATATCATGCACTAAGAGGTTGAGAGGTATGGTTCTGAGGTATGACTGTACTAACTGTTATGTACACACACACACACATATATATATATATATATATATATATATATATATATATATATATATATATATTTATATAGCTGTATATGTAAATATACAAAACCTGAGTGATTCCACAGAGCTTTTTTCCCTACTGTTGAATGACTCTACTGCATGATATGTTTGAAAAATGATCAGACATTGCTACAGCTCAATTGGTATAGTGGTATATTGCTCTGACTATATTGTGCAGGGTCTTGGGTTTGAGACTTGGCAGGGTTAATTATTTTGTTGCTAGGCAGAACAGTGGCTGATGGAGACAAAGTAATTTAAGCAGTTTTAAGTAGGTTTGCATATTGCTAAGCGATGCCAAGATATGTTTAGCCATAGAGATGCTTAATCCATTTTTAGCTTCACTTAGGATTATGCAAACTTGCTTAGTCCTGCTTACACCCACACTAATTTATTTAAAAGAAAAGAAAAGGGGTGATAGAAAAGTGGTTAAAAAGGGGCATGCAGAGGGGAAAACAATATGAAAGGTAGCTAGGGATGTGCAGTACTGATGTAGGGAAGGTCCATAGCTGTCCATTTCTTATACAGCAACAGCTGTGCATCCATACATAATTTGTAGGTGAATTTTGGACACTCAAACTCTAGAGAGAGAGGTGAGGACAACATAAATGTGTTGTCAAGCCAATTGGACTGGATTATATGTGTCCAGTGGACATGTGTGCAAAATGGACTGCTATGTATGGGGTGATATATTTTTGGAACAGATGTCTTTTTTTAAGGTGAGAGTTGGGTGTTGGGGAAGTGTTGTGGGTACCTTTGGGGAGGTAGTTTTGGTAGGGAGACAGACAAGACAGACAAGACAGCAGACAGGGGTGGTGTATGACACATATGGGGGGTAAACACCTTGGACAGGGAGGGTGGTTGGAAGTCAGAGGCCCGTGAGCCCCCATATGGGTACAGTGGGACTGACATCCCCACAAAAAGGCAGTAACCACTGCACCATCACAGCAGCAAACTGTAAAGGGGGGCAAAGGAAATGGTGACCTGAACAATGATGGCTATGTGGTCAGATATTACCAAGGAGGAAGGCACTATAGGAGTGCTACAGTGGCTACTCGTGTTAGTTAGAACCAGGTATAGGATATGTCATAGGAGTGTTGACCAGATGTCTTTCAGTAAGAGGTATGTGATATCATTATTTAAAGACTGTAGTCAAGGTATCATCCCATTGACTTAGTATACTCCTAAAAGTGGTATGCAGCAGTGGCCATGGATATGGTCACACATCCTGGACATTCTGTGGAAATCTGTACATATGTCAGTTATGTACGTCTGGCCATTGTGCAAAGACTGCCAAAATTGTGTAGCAGTATTGTGTGTAGATGTTTTTGGGCTGAGTAGAGAGAGTAGCAGATGTGAGTGTCATAGATCCTTTTTCTATCTGACTGTGCATGCTACTATGGCTGCTGGTGGTCTATCAGGTGTGTATGTTTGTAGGGGCAGACTGAGAAATATCCTGTAACACCTCAGGATTCCCAGTACACTGTGAGTTGGGCCAGTATAAGTTGGTGTAGTCGTTCTACTCTAGAGTTCATTTGGGGTACTGGTATGTTGCTCTGACTGTGGTGCAAATGGTTGTGGGTGGACATTTTTGCACCACTATCTGCTTTTCCCTACAGTTCTATCCCTGTAGTGCATGATATATTTGGATATACATGGGTAACTGCCCAGAACTGATTTGAGGTTGTGTCGTGTTGGTCTTACTGTGGTTCAGAAGGTGCTGGGTGACATGGCTAGCAGCTGTTATGGATTTTTCCATTTTGTTGCATGACTGCACTCATACATCTCCACTGTCCAGATATCTAGACACTGTCCAGATGCATGGCTCATATATTTGGCCTACTGCCCATAACAGTTGTGGGTTTCTGAGAAATCACTGGGATGATATAAGCATTGACATCACTAAATAATAGGTTCATAGGTTCATAGGTTCATACTAGGTTATCTGCCCTAGGGCATTTATAAGCCTAGCCAGAATATGTTTGGCTTTCGCCAACCATTTTAAATTTATTTTGCTATGCCCTTTTTCGAGGTTAGTATACTGTGCCTCTGTCTAACAGTGACACAGAAGTGATACCCGGGGTAAACCTACGATCTCCCATCCACTCATCAAGATTCCTCTTGAAGAGAGTCAATGAGCGACTCTGCCTAACCTGGACTGGGATTTTATTTCAGAGTGAAGGGAGCCTCTGGGTTATGAATCTGTCCCTCCAGCATGTCCTATTTATTTCAGTGCTGAGGTTCAAGTCTCTTGAGCGTGTAGCTCGATGGGATTTGGATTTTCTGAGGTGCAGCATGTCCATTAATTCCGGGTTGGACATGGCTTTATACGTCAGGCACAGATCGCCTCTTAACAGGTGGTATGCCACTGAGTAGAGCTGGAGTTTCTTTAACTGGGCAGCATATGGCATCTGTTTGAGCCCTTTGATCCTCTTGGTGAGGTACTTTGGGGTCTTTCCAGTTGCTGCAGGTGTCTGGTAAGGTACATCCCAAAAGGGGCATTGTACTCAATTATGGGCCTGATGAGGGATGAGTAAAGAGGCACGATGACGTCCCCTGATCTAGATGTGAATCCCTTCATGATTAGGTGGGCTATATAAAATGTTTTTCTAACTACTTTGGCCACGTGGTTGTCAAATGAGAGATTGCTATCAACTTGGGTCCCCAGGTCCCTAATTACTTCTTCTGTACTTAATGGATTACCACCTATGTGGTAATTTGTGGGCACTTTGTTTTTGCCAAAGGGATGACTATACACTTTTTGGCATTTAGCTTGAGGCCATGGCTCTGGCACCAGTTGTCTGTTTCTATGAGGCCCTTTTGGAGGATGCTTGTGTCGGCTGGAGAGTCGATTATGGCGCTGTTTGCAGTCATCTGCGAACTTGGTCAGCCACAGTCCTTCCGTGTTGGCCTGTACCTCAGAAATATATACCGAACAAGAGAGGTCCCAGGACTGAGCCTTGTGGGACGCCACTTGTAACTGGTTTGAGTCTGACATGGCTCCAGCAATTCTAACCATGTGGGTTCTGTCCTTGAGCCAATTTGCAATCCATCTAGTGACATAGGGGTTTATATTTAAGCTGGTGAGCTTATCTATAATGCCCGAGTGGGGTATTGTATGGAAGGCTTTTGAGGTCCAGGTAGGCTGTGTGGACCACCTTCCCCTCGTCAATGGCCTTGGTGACTGTTTCAAAGAAATCAACCAGGTTTAAGAGGCACGATCTGCCCTTAACAAAGCCGAACTGGGTAGGATCCAGTGTTTGTAGGTCCCCAATATCTTTATTTATGAGGTCCATGATGATCCTTTCCATAGCTTTGCAGACCAAGCTAGTCAGGCTTATGCGGCGATAGTTTCCAGGATCCGTTGAGGCACCACCTTTATGGAGAGGGACCACTGTTGCTGTACACCACTCTTTGGGCACATATCCTGTAGTAAGGCTGAGATTGAACAGTAGTTTTATGTTTGGGTTTAGCTCTTCTTGGAGTTCATGTAGGGCGCAGCCGGGACACCGCCTGGTCCCATTGATGCTCTGTTTTTGCTTTGAGAGGGCGGCTCTTACCTGAGCATCTGAGATGTCAGGGGCAACACTCTGCTGGGATAGATATTTGCCCTTTTGGTGGGAGTTTGCTGAACCTGTCAGCTAGGATGTTGGCAATGTCTGTGGGTTCGGTGTATTTTTTGTCATTTTGGACTAATTCTGAGCATATCTGGGAATTACCACCCAGGTTCCTAACATAACTAAAGAAAGCCTTGTGATTATCCTTAGTGTCTTGTGCAATTTTTCTCTCTAAGCTGGCCTTAGACAATTTTATGTGTGCCGGTAGTTTTTTGCTAATTCTGATCAGTGATGCCTTCCCTTTTTGGTATTTTGCTCTATCATTTAGTAGCTTCCTCCTTCTATTGTATAGTTTGTTTATTGCTGGGGTCCACCAGACAGGACGTCTGCCTTTGGAGGATTGGGTCTTGGTTTTATTTGGGATTGCATGATCCATGCATTCCTGAAGGTGTTCATAGAATGCGTTTATAAAGGATTCTGCGGTCTGGGCTGTATTTTCCACAGGCCCGGGGGCTTTGAAGGATTCCACCTCAGTTTTGAGGAGTGTGAAATTTGCTTTAGAGAAGTTTTTCACTGTGGTTTTTTGGGCAGGGGGTGGGATCGGAATGTGAATATCCAGTGAGATTAGTTTATGGTCTGATCTTACCAGTGAGGGATACACCTCTGGTCTGGAGCATAGAGTCCCCATGTTGGTGATGATCAGGTCCAGTATGTTTTCCCCTCTTGTGGGAGTGGTAACAAGTTGTTCCATAGCATTTGAGTTTATAAATTCTAGGAACCTTTGGGCTAGGGTGTTGGAGCTAGAGTAATGCTCCCAGTCTATGTTTGGGTAGTTGAAGTCGCCCAATATAATGGTGTTTGGAGAGACCTTCATATTTTCCAGTGTTCACAGGAAGGCCGAATGGGGTTCCTGGGTTTGGGCGGGTGGTCTGTAGCAGGCTATAAACTGGAAGGCAGTTTTACCCACTGTTAGTTGCACATGGATAGTCTCTGATGCTTCGTGCTTTGCCACCAACCTGGAGGTGTGGGTATCTTTGATGAATATTGATACTCCCCCTCCTTTCGTGGTTTGGTCCAAGTTTTGGGGCCGAAAAACATGGTATGAGGTATAACCTGGTAGTGCTGGGGTGCTCTTGGGAGCCCTGAACCAGGTTTCTGTTACTGCACAGATATCGATGTTCTCCATGCTAAGGAGAGTTTCGAGTGCATGCATCTTGAGGTTTAGACTTCTGGCATTGAGTAGCATTACTCTTAGTTTCTTATCCCTTGTGATACCTATGGAGGTGGGTTTGTCTTTTGAGCCTTGCCTAAAAAAGGCACTATGGGGTAGCAAGAGCCTTTGCCAATATCCGAAAGCCCAGGGGTGACAGGTGCAAGCCATCCCTAGCGAAGCATCGTGGCTTGTCGAGCATATCATCCCAAGCTGACAGGCATTGGATCCCCTTTGAATGACACCAGTACTTAAGCCAATTGTTGAAATTGATCATCTTGTTTTCATACTGTGGCATCATTCTTGGTGAGGGTAAGATGCTACTCAAGGTCAGGGTCATACCGGCCTGGGCTACATGCTCAGAGAGCTCCTTTATGTCTCTCTTCATGTAGTCCAGGGAGGTACATCTCAGATCATTCACACCAGCATGGACAATGACTGAGTCATATTTGTACTTGCCTTGGAGTGACCTGAGTGCTTGTGTTATGTGGCGGATCCTAGCCCGACAGGCAGCTCACCGTGACCCTCTCCTTGTTCAGCCTGGTGAGCGGGACGTCAGTGTGCCTGACGATAGAGTCACCTATTACAAGTGTATCAGGTGTGTTGTTTAGTCTTAAGGGCTGTGACTGTTCAGCACACTGGCTTTGTGAGATATGTGTTGCATGTGTTTTGTTTTGGGGTAGCGGCTGCTTGGGTGTCTGCTTTGGAGGTCTCTGCTGCTTTGGCAGATCTTTATTTAGAGCCTCAGTATGTTTTGTGTGATTATGTGTTTGGTTTGCTGTCATGGTAGGTCTATGTGAGACTGGAATTGTAGTGAGTGTGGTTTCCTTCTCCTCCTGACTGGTTATGCCAGTACTGAGTTGAGAGAGCTTAGCCTCCAGTTTGGCTATATGGTTGCATCTCTCACATGTGTTGGAATTTGTTGGGAGGAGAGGGTTGTCTGTGTACATGAGGCAGTTGTAACATTGCCTCAAGATTCCCAGATTCACCAGCAGGACCGGAGAGGAGATTGACAACTCAACTTTGGACATGCTAGAATAATATTGGGAATTCCTTAATTGAAAACCAGGGCCAGTGGGGAGTGAGGGTGTAGTGCTTTTAATTTTTAGTGCTGACTTATATAATTGCTTTAGTGAGCAAGTGCCAGGTAACTTAAGTGCAATGTGTTACAGGTAACTTAAATGCAAAAACGACAAACAGTAACTTTCTTTCAAGTGAAACAAGGAAATAAGTACAGTAAGCAATGCAGATATCACTAGTGATCCACAGAAGCTGAGAAGCACGTATTAGGTGGAATTAGCGTTACAGGGAAATAACAAGCAAACAAACAAGCATATAAACAAAGCTAGATTCAGCAGGCCTGGATCTAGTCTATGCTACAGCAAACAAGGTGTACCAATTTCAGTAAGATACAGTTCAAATATTCAGGCACTATAAACCTTTAACCAGAAATTCCCAGCTCAGAAGGGCAGAGTCCAGCCTCTTCTCCCACAAGAGTGCAGACCACAAACCTTCTTAATGTAAAATAACTGTCCTGAAGCCCAAGTGCTTAAACCAGAACTAATACACTTTAAGAATAACAGACACTGAGCTCTCAATCAGCAGTTCCAAACTTAGAAGGATGAAAGCTACCTGTCCTGCCACCACAGTGCATGCCACAAACCTTCCTAATGTATAACAACTGGTCTGAAGCCCAAGTGCTTAATCCAAAAGACTTAGAATGATAGCTACACTTTAATCAAGTTACTACCAAGCAGTAATAAATACAATCGAATACTTTAGAGAATGCCTGGATTAGTGCTCAAGTTACACAAACAAAGCTAGATCCAGCAGGCCCGAATCCAGTCTATGCCACAGCAAACAAGGCGCACCAACTTCAGTAAGAAACAGTTCAGATATGCATGCACTATAGGCCTTTAACCAGAAATTCCCAGCTCAGAAGGGCAGAGTCCAGGCTCTCCTCCCACAAGAGTGCAGACCACGAACGCTCTTAATGTAAAATAACTGGCCTGAAAGCCCAAGTGCTTAAACCAGAATTAATACACTTTTAGAATAACAGACACTGAGCTTTCAAATCAGCAGTTCCCAACCTAGAAGGATGTAAGCTACCTGTTCTGCCACTACAGTGCAGACCACAAACCCTCTCAGTGCAAAACAACTGGTCCGAAGCCCAAGTGTTTAAACCAAAAGGCTTAGAATGAGTTATACCAAGCAGTAATAAATACAATTGAGTACTTTTAAGATGATGCATTCATGCATGCAAACAGATGATGACATTCATTTGTTTTTCATACCTGGAATCTATCTGGAATTGTATACCATGCTACTCCAGCAGACTTCTATGCATATGACAACCATATTTCAAAGATGTCACTATTGTTTGCCCTTTATCCCCCCACTTTGTTGGGCTTTTTGCAGATGTCTTGCAGTAAGAGGTTCGTTATTTATCTATGTGTATATATATATATATATATATATATATATATATATATATATATATATATATACACACACACATATATATATATATTGGTATCTATAGATACATATATAAGAGTACTACGGGTATACAATTCCCCCTTATATTGAATGACTGGGTATGATATGTTTGTAAAAACATTGCAAATTCCTGCAGTTCAGATAGTGTAGAGATAGTTGCTGCAATTGTATTCCACAGGGTCTTGGGTTCCACATTTGGAAACAAATGACTTTTTTCATTAATGTTAAATGACCAGAATGAATGATATGTTTGTAAAAGCATTACAGATTCCCACAGTCCCGATGGTGTAGTAGTACATTGCTGTGATTGCAGTCCACAGTATCCTGGGTTTGAGACTTGGCAGGGTTGATTATTTTATTGCTGGGCAGAACAAGGGTTGATGGAGATGGGTTTGTGTGGTTTTGCCTCTTTGAAGCTAAACGATGCTAACAGATGGCTAAGTCCTCTTAGCTTCGCTTAGCACTGCTTACTCCCACTTAAACCCATGCTAATTTTCATTAAAGAAAAGAAAAAAGGGTGATAGGAAAGTGGTGAAATGGGGGCAAGCAGGGAGTAAAACATTTGAAAAATCAGCTAGGGATGTGCAGGATGGGGGTAGGAAAGGACAATAGCTCTACATTTCTTCTGCAGCAACAGCTGTGAATAATGTGCAGAATTTGGAATTTACTCCCCTCACACCACAGGGGGGGGGTGTTGGCGACAGACATTCGCAGAGTAATCTGTGGGTTGATTGATTAGTTTCTGTGTAAATGGGGGCGAAATGTAGAGCTATGTATGGGACAATTTTTTTTGCAGGACAGATGCCCCCCCGTCTTTTTATGATGAGAGTGGGATGTTGGGGAAGGGCTGTAGGTATGTTTGGAGAGGTAGGCTGGGTAGGATAGGTTGTATTTGCAGACAGACAAGACAGCAGACAGGGGTGGTATATGACACATGAGGGAGATAAACATCTTTGACAGGAAGTGTGTTTGGGAATCTAAAGCCCATGAACCCCCAAATGGATACAGTCAGACTGAGGGGCCCACCCATGGGCAGTCACCACTGCTCCTTCGCAGCCCCGAAGGTGACTGTGCTGGGGTTGGACAGGAGGGGTGGCCTGCCTTTTGAGGTGAACCAGGCAGCCCTCAGTCTTGCCCAGCTGCCCACCCAACTCTGCTCGGATGGTGCTGCATACCAAACCCCAGAATTGACTGCGGGTGGCAGGTTCCTGTTCATGCCCACTCCCGGGGGGGATGGGCCCCATCCCTTGAGGCAATTCCACCTGAAGGTGGTGCAGGACCAAAGGATGAGGAAGTACCGAGTTGGGTCCCAGACGTGCTGGAGCCAGGTGCCATAGCCAGATAAGGCGGGACAGGTGGATCTGCCGGGATCTGCCGTCCCAAAAGTGCTATGGTGTTGAGGTTTTACAAAATGTGTTGGTTAGTCATGAACAACACATTTCAAGATTAGTTATAGTGGCATGCATGGATGTTCCAATTAACCCCATAAAACAGATTTGAAACAGTTGCATAGCAAACAAAACACATGCATAAATGGAACAACAGTATTTATCATAGCATGCCAGCAACAGTGATGGCAACAGACCACCAACAATATAATTTGAACAAGGTATGTTAACATGCAAGCAATCAAATATATGAACAATAATGGAACATAAATCCCAACATTAGGTTTAGAGAACAACATACCTATAGTATATGAATTATAGTGTTACTCCAGATGAGGGGTGGGGGGAGAGACAAAAATTCCATTAACAACTGCTTATGATTGTATTTTCCTCAACAGTACTGCTCAATACTCTATGGGTCTGCCCTCACTTTACATCTACCTATGGCCCATAGCTTCTGTAGCACAAACATACCTATTAAAGTGTCATCCTGGAATGGTATGGGACAAACTGGGACAACTCTGGGTACATGACTAGAGGGGACTCATACATGTCAGGGTTACATATCTGGCACAGAAGGGGTACCCTGAACTGCTATGTGAGTGTGCTACTGGCATACTTCAACTGGTTTCTTATCTGTGTCCAGGATTATTGGCAGCAGTGACCACTAGCCATGACAGAGTGGCAATTGAGAGACATGTATCAGGAACATACCTCTCAACCTCTTAGAGCATATAATCTGGACAAAGCCATAAATAAAAGTGGGACAAAGGCCCAGAAATAGGGACAGTTTTAAATAGTTGCTCTTACAAACTTAGAAAGTTGATAGAATAACAGGTTTTGCATTTGCATGGATTTTTCTGAAGGACGTGAAGTCTGAAACTTAAATGTCTATCATTATTTTCTAACTTCAGTCTTTAATGATTTGCCCACTAATTTGCCATAAAACCACAATTTTATGAACAACGGACCATAAATCTGAGGCAAACTTCTGGACATTCTGTGAAAATCTGTACAGTTGAGAGGTATGATTCGGGAAGAGTGCATATTGTATGTACCTATCCTCCTGTCATTGCAGGCATGTGGTGGGACAGTTGAACAGTTGTACACAGTTTATTAGTATACCCTTCATACAGCTACTACCACATTTTCTTACCTGTAAAACCTGTAGACAAAACATCTGTTAACACTACCTGACTGGTTTTGCATTTATTCCTGATTCCCTGTGTGTAGATATGCACACATCTTAGTACCACTCATTGGATTCAAACCATGTCAGGGTGTGTAAAGTTAACAACTTAGCTATTTCCCATTACATGAGCTACTTGGGAACTTATGTTTCTTGTTTTACTGGTTTCTGCCTATTAGTCTGTTGGTTAGACAGTCTGAACTTGTAATCCTGTTATGCATGCATGACAGATAGTCTACTGTGCATTAATCCTTTGGATTACTACAATCTGGAAAGCAAGGTTTAACACAAGGCAATGCTGCATGCAACACACTTTGATACCTTGCACATTACTATCAGGGTTCAGAGATTAGTGCAGTATATATTTCACATTTCATTTATATCTTGTTTTACAGCTCCACCATCTACAGTTTTTCTTAACAGCTGGCTCACAGATCAACCTTGGTTAATGTATGCTGTCACAGCCATATTTGCTGTAAAGAACCTGCATACATTCTATATGTCTACAACAACATACCACAACAGTTTCTGTTATAGTTGTTTATTTCAGCTCAGTCTTAGTCAGACATACTTTATTCAGTTAACACAGTAACAATATAACTACTAGCTCGACACAATGTACTCCTTCTTAGTTATTTGCACAATATACTGCAAAATAGATTTTTACTCACCAGCCTGCTGGCGCAGCCTCAGCAGTCTGTCGGCATGGGCTTCAATGTTACTAGCCATCTCTGCTGCAGCTGTAGGGGAGAAAAACAAACATTATGCATACCTGTCTATCACATCCTCAGGCTAGAATTTGGTACACCTATACCTGTGATACCTGTGATACAAACTGCTGGAGCACGGTTGTCCCTGGCATCTTGGATCCACCAGTCCAAGAGCACCCCCGTCCTCCGCTGTAGGTTGGCATAGTGGTGCTGGTCCTGCTTACCAGTTCGGGGGATGCCAGTAGCACTGGTGAAATCACGGGCAAGACAGTCCCAGGCCTCTGCTTTATACTGGGAGCCCTGGTACTGGCCCTGCAGCAGTCTCTTGTCATGGTTACTTACAAAGAGTCCAGCCATGACTCTGGACTCCACGATGCCCCAGCACTGCACCCTAAAGCGTAAATCCTCACCTACACCAGCCATGGTTCCTACACAGGTTGAACTATAAGAAGTACTGGCTGTGTTCTCACCTCTGCGGTTTAAATAAGGCCACATTACCACCCTTTGCTGTAATTGGTAGATTTTGAAACTGCTGACCACAGCTTAGAAATGTGTAAACCCGCTAAGCTGGTTTGAACAGTGCTTAAAGGGATAATTGCTGAGCATTGCTTAACAGTGTGCAAATCCATTTAGCTGAACTGACTGCTGCTTAGCATTCACATTTAAGTAATGCTTACACTGGCTAAATATAGCTGAGAACTGCTAACCACTGCTCACTTTTCATTTTATTAAAATATCATGATAATAACTTAATTAATCATTACTGACATATTAGTAAGTGTATATGATTTACTTTACATGACGTCTCTCTATGTGCTTTCATTACATTACCATGGGGTGTGACTATACTGTATGGGACACTTGTATGTACATAGGTGATTTCACATGTTATATGCACTCACACTTACATTTTAGACCAGCTAATCTACCATGGTTGACAAATATCAATTACAGCATCATTAAAAAAAACATTTTAACACTGCTTTCCTATCTAAAAATGAAATTCCTGTCTTTGTACTCAAACCATGAACGTCTGCATACAAAGCCAGGACTCTTAACTACTACACTATCCTGGCATTAGAATTTAGCTGTATATATTTATTTATCTCCTCTGGGGTGTTCAAGCAATGCTGGGCAGAGGACCATAACATGCACACCCACTCAGCTATGCTTAAACATACCTTAGTATAGAAACAAATATTTTTAATTATTTATGGTCTTGTACAACTTTGTTACTCTAGGAGGTTGACAAGTATGTGAGGCAGGCATTTGAGCATTCCGCAGCAACCTGTACAACTGAGGGCTATGCATACCTCTCAACTATACAGATTTTCGCAGAATGTCCAGATTTTTGTCTCATATTTTTGGCCTGTTTCTGGTCAAATTGTGGTTTTCTGGCAAGTCATTGAGGACTGCAGTTAGGGAATAATGGCATACATTGGAGTTGCAGACTTCTATCCTTCAGAAAATTCAAGCTAATCCATAACCTGTTTTCTATCAACTTTCTAAGTTTGTAAGAGCAATATTTAAAAAGTGTTCCTATTTTTAGGGCTTTGTCCCCCCATTATTTGTGCCTTTGTCCAGCTTTTTGTTTAACAGGTTGCAAGGTATGGGGCTATGGCTGTACGGCACTTTTACAATGCAGGGGGTGTGCGACAGAAACTGTCACACACACCCTCCCTGTATTTCCTTACTGATTTACCAACTATTTCTGTGTCTGCAGACACTGACATAGCTATTTTATTAGCTGTCAGTGTCCGCGGACACGGACATCACTTGCAGAGTGCTGTATGGCACTTTTACAATGCAGGGGTGTGTGTGACAGAACCACGGACACTGAAATACTCATTTTCATTTCATTTCAGTGTTTGCGAACACTGAAATTCTTTTTAAAGTGCTGTACGGCACTTTCTGAGTACAGGGGGCATGTTCAGTGTTTGTGCACTACTTAAACACGCCCCCTGCACTTGTTCACCATTCATGTCCATTTAGCCTTAACAGCAGCGTGCCTTCATGAATATGCAAGGCACACTGTTAATGCTAATGCTACATGGACACAAACCACTCCATGCAGGAATAGCACTATTCCTGCACAGGGTTTATTGAATCCAGGGGAAGGTTATTTACTATTGCTTCTGAAAAGGGGAGATGTAAGATATGTGTCTTCTTTCTTTAAAGTATTGGTTCCACTAGTATGTTGGTCATGCAGTGTGGTTTTCTATGTACTAAATCATGTTTGATGAGGGGAGTTCAGAAAATTATGTGAAGGGGTAAATCAAACTTGAAAATAGGAATGTACCTCCAAAATAGCTACATCATGTGCAGGGGGTAAATTAGGCCTGAAAATAGGAATGTTCCTCTGAAATGGTGACAGTTGAGAGGTCTGATCCCAGGTGTGGCACCTATGTTTCTTTTAGAAAGAGAAAGCTTGTAAATGCTCACCCACTCATGCCAAAGTTTACATACCCCAGACACACACACACACACACACACACACACACACACACACACACACACACACACACACACACACACACACACACACACACACACACACACACACACACACAAAGCAATGGGACCAATACCTTTCTAATATTTCTGGGAAGCATGTCTAGGCTTAAAAAGGTAATTTTCGGGTCATTAGCCTAGTATTTTTCTATGATCCTATGACCCTATTACTACAAAAATTTTACTTACATGACACTTCACAAATGCATTTCACTAAAATACTAGTATTCGTACAACACATCAAGCCTCTAATTGTCTTGGAAAAGACTGGAGGTCATAAAGACACATTTCTTTTATCCATAAAATCTTCTGCATAGAGAAATTTAAAAAAATATATATCTTTTTCTGGCCAGGTAGCATTGTAACTATCAGTGAATCTATTGACATCCCTTTTTCCATTGACCTGTAGATCTAGCTTAATATCTCATGTGCATCCTTGGTTAGCAATCTGGGAGAAGAACCTCATTGCTTTTAGGCTGGGGAGGTGTGGTGTGGCATTATTCTTGGTAAGTCCTTGGCTAGCATCCTGGGAGTAGAACCTTATTGCTTTCAGGCTGGGGAAGTACAGAGCATCTGTGATGTGGCTTTATTCTTAGTAATCCATTGCAGATATTGTAGGCAGCCTAGATGCCATTTTCCATAGCAGTCATGAGAAGCACTAGCACTCATAATGTTAGCCCACTGATGCATGCATCCATCTATAGGTTACTACACAGTAAGAGTGCACTCCTCAGCCTTAAGGTGATCTTTCCTCACCGAATGTCAAAGTTGTAGCACACTTGTCTACAACCAGCCCCCCAGGATGGGTGACCCAGGGTAAGTGGTTCACTCCCCCCTTTCCCCATTTAGATCATCCCATGCCCAGATCACTAGCCATTCCTCGGTTGTCTAGATGTCAGTCAAGGGCTTTATTCCTCTGTGCCACAGAACTGGCTATGCACTTTATCTATAAATAATTCAAGAAAGTTTAGTGGATGAAATATATCAGTGCTTGAATTTTAGAAACCCAGAAAAAAAGAGGGAAATATTATTTTGCAGTATATAATCTGAGAGCTTTGCACTGACTTCAATGACAGCAGGTGCTGTGAAATGTTTCACTAACTACAGTAAAAGCAGCATTCATAATATGTGATGATATATATTCAGACCTGACACAAAACAATAGCACAAACACCACTGAAGAAGATGCATTCTATTAAAGTACCAAATACATGTGGAGATAAAGCTGTGTGTCTGATATATGGTAACTCTAACATGGTTTCTAATGTTATCAGGTAAAGTGTTGAGTTATGCGGTAGATTATATGTTCTGCCTTTCTTACATCTTGGTCACAGGCTTAGTACCAAGAAGGTATTTATGGAAACATGGATAAATCAGAGCGGGACATTTGAGAAATTCTCCTGTTCTGTGACAGAGGGCCATTTGGGAGTTTACCACGGTGTTGTTAACAGTGATAAGCAGTTTGCTTATCACTGTAAAAGTTGCAGACTCCAAATCTGACTTCAAACCAGTAACAAGTGGAGTATCACAGGGTTCAGTCCTGGGACCTCTCCTGTTTGGTATCTACTTTTCTGAAGTACAGGCTAACACAGAAGGCCTTTGGCTAACAAAGTTTGCAGATGACTGCAAACTAGAAGCCATAGTCGAGTCCCCAAATGATGTGGGCATCCTACAGAAGGGCCTCACTGAGACAGATGCCTGGTGTCAGATGCATGGACTCAAGCTCATTGCCAAAAAGTGCATTGTCACCCCCTTTGGTAAAAACTCTGTACCCATGAGCTACCACATAAACGGCAGTCTACTTAACACTGAATGTGTGATAAGAGACCTTGGGTCCCAGGTGGGCAGTAGTCTCTCCTTTGATAATCACGTTGTCACAGTAGTCAGGAAATCCTTGTATGTGGCACACCTCGTCACAAAAGGGTTCTCATCCAGGAAAAAAGAGGTCATTGTTCCCCTCTATTCGGCACTCATTACACTCATTATAGAGTACAACACCCCTTTTGGAATGTACCTCACAAGACATCTGCAGCAGCTGAAAAGGCCACAGAAGTACCTCACAAAGAGGATTACTGGCCTCAAACAGATGCCCTACACTGACTGTCTCAAAAAACTCCAGCTTTACTCTGTAGCATATCGCCTACTCAGAGGAGATCTCTGCCTAATATATAAAGCTATGTTAAACCCAGAGCTGTTGGACATGCTACACCTTAAAAAATCCCAATCCCTCTGAGCTACACGCTCTAGGGACCTAAACCTTATCACCACAATAAACAGGACATGCTGGAGGTATAGATTCCTGTCCCAGAGACTTCCTATACTCTGGAACAAGCTACCCATCTATGTCAAGCAAAGTTCCTCCTTAGCACTCGTCAAGAAAAATCTTGATGAGTGGATGGGAAATAGGAAATACACCCCGGGGATCACTTCTCTGGCTCTGCTCGACAGGGGCACAGGAAATTAACTTTCTTGGGTGGCGTAAGCCAGGGAACCTTGTTGGCTAGGCTTACTTAGGCCCTTGGGCCGATAGCCTAGAACCTACCTATGAACCTATGATGTAGAAGGAGACACACAGTTGGATAATGATATGCTAGTGGCAGATGTAGTAAGAGAAATAAGACCTGTTCCCATTCTTAAGCAGATTATGGGGAGCTGAATCCAAGCAAAAACCCTGATGTGGCTTCTTGAGGTGAGAATTTGGAGGAAGTGTGGCAAAGAGTTTTGTGAATGTGGACATAATCAAACAGGAGATGTAATTTCTTGAGCTGCCTTCCTAAAATGAAGGCTGAAATTTGTCATGTGAAGGAGGATTTGCTGACTGATAAATACAGCTGGAATGGAAAGTTCCTCCCTGTCAGAGAAGGAACACAAGGAAGCAGTATGCAGAAGTGTTTATGTGTAGAGCTAATACTATGCGACCAACTCAGAGATTGAATCCAGCAGATAGACTTTTTCCCCTAAACTGTAATTGAATCATCAGATACAACTATTAAGACAAATAATAGATGTATTTCACATGGATAAAGAGAGATGTTGATGTTTCTTTTGATATACACAATGGTGGGCTTCATATCTCTCAATCGTACTGAATTTCTCGTTTTTTTACCAGTTTTGAGGTGCAAATAATGGGGTGCCACGATTCCCGAATGGCACCCTTAATTTCCATATTTCCAGGCTTTTAATTTCTTTCCAGTTTTTGGGCTGACGTCATCACGTGCAGAGGTGTGCATGATGATGTCAGCTCTGTGAACAGCCTGCCAGCCTGTCGGAATTGGCTGAGGGCTTGATGGATTCACTCAGTACTTTGTTTCTGGCCAGCCAGAGTAGTGTGCATTTCCTCAGCTGTTCCAGGTAAGAAGGAGGACAAAAAGCTGCTGTGAATTTGAATTACACTTACTACTGATGCCTGTGTGTGTGTACACCAGGTTCATTCTGCTGCTGTGAATCAACCAGGTCTGCTGTTTTGAATTATGTTTACTACTGCTGTGAAATAACCATACTCTCCACACTCATAGTGCCTTTTCTAGGCAGTGTCAGTCTCTTCTATTTGCCAACTTAGCCAAACCAAATTGGGATAGTATAAACATGACGCTGCTCAGTGCTAGAAGCCTCAGTACGAAAGTGCCCTCTTTAGAAGCTTGTCTGACCCTAGAAGATATTTTAGTTTGCATTATTTTTGAAACATGCTTCCATTGCATAAAAAAACACCCTTTCTACCAGGATTTAATTCCTACCACTCTGTGTAAGCCATCAGTACAGATCCACATATTATACAAAAAGCTACACAGAATGAGGGAACTATATGCCAAGTCCCAAATGGGAAAAATGCTTAGTTAATAAGCAATTGTTGTGTTTAATAATCAATCATAGTTAATAATTGTATTTTAGTTTTTTTACACAAGTTCAAAGTTTGATGCAATTTCAAATGTTAATATAAATAAAACAGTATTCTTCTGGTTATATTTCGTGTTTAATGTTTTATCTGTTGTTCAATTTGCTTTTGAATGTTGGTATCCCACAATTCCATTGGTTGCATAATTATGTATGCAAAGTTTATGTTAATCAGCAAGCAGATTTGTACCTATTTTCATGGGCCTTTGTCTAGATTTTTGACGTTTCCAGGTTGAGAGGTATGGTGGGCATATTTGAACAATTCACTTGCAAACAGAACTGTAAACCTCGGACAAGTTTTGAACTCTTTGGTTATGTAACTTTTAGAAAGTGGTGATTTTTTTTCAGTTTAGGACTGATGATTTGATTGATGATGAAGTCTAACAACAAATAAGCTAATATTCTACCACAATTTTGGACTTTCCCCCTTTATGGGTATGGGCAGGGGGAAATTCTTCTCAAACTGACTTTAAAGCTGTGAATGGTTTTGCTGAGCGTCTTCCAAAAGTCACTTTATGTTATGAATTGAACACAGATACTGCATTTTTAAGCACAACTGAGGATTCCAAGCTAGTGTCCTCTGGCTAGGGCCACTGGTAGTATGCAAACCTCCATGAAAGCATTTAGGCAACAGCAACTACTCCCTTCCCACTAGGAAGAGTGAACTGATACGAGTTGGTCATTCAAGTCCCTCATGTCGGACTTCCAGCAACAAAGTCGCTACTTGATTGTGGGCCATCTGGGTCAGACTCACGGCTTCATCCAGCAATGCCATAAAGCTAAGTCAAAGTCTGTCCTTAAATATTAGCAGTTTGAAAAAAAGAAGTCACTCAGCAGATATTTTTTTGTCCCTTCTTGTACTTTTTCAGGTAAACATCAGCCACTTGGCATTGCTCTAATTTCTCAAAAAGTAGCACTCCTTGTACTATCCTCCTAGGGATGAAAACACATTGTCTGTCAGTGAGATGCAAAAAGGAAATAGAAATACAGAGTAGAGCAACTGATCAGTATATTATATCCACTGTCCTCATACCACAGGTATTTTTATAAATGCCATATCTAGACGGAGCTGCTTGACATGATGTGAATCACCACATGTAGTATCAGTTAGCTCCCACTCCCTCTATCAGCCATGTGATTACAGCAATGCCACTGTCAGCAGGGAAATACTAGATTGCACAAAGAAACCCTTTCTTCCCCAGCTCCCAGAATAGATGATTTGACAATGGTAGCTTCTTCTCACCTTTATTCGTATAACTGCTCCAATCAAACTCAAATCGTCTTGGTTGCAGTCAGAGCTCCATCTCTCTACACCATGGAGCCAGGCACGGTGGTCATTTTTGGATGGTTGGATCAGTATGACCCAGATATGGTATGTTTAAAGGATTTCAGGCTGATCAGTGACATTGACAGAGAAGGGTTTAAAATTAGAAGGGAGAATCTAGTCTGGTCATTTGAAGATGAAATGACAGGTTAAGTTATTAAATATGTGTGTTATAGAATCTGTCCTTTCAAATTCTTAGAGCAAGAAATCTGGACAAAGTCTAAAGTAATTGGGGGACAAAGACCCCAAAATAGGGACATATTTTAAATATTGCTCTTACAAACCTAGAAAGTTGCTATAATAACATGTTTTGTGTTAGCATGCATTTTCCAAAAGAGATGAAGTCTGAAACTCAAATGTCTTTCACTATTTAATGACTTCAATCTGCAGTGATTTGCCGAAAACCATACATTTTAAGAGGGACAGATCGAGAATATGAGGTAAAAATTGGACATTCTGTGAAAATATGGACAGTTGAGAGGTAACCTGGATAGTGTTGAGGTATGACTTGTGGGAGAAGGGAGTACACTCGAGGCTCATACCTCGCTATTGTAATGAAAAAAGAGATGAGTGGAATTCTATTCTGGAAACACAAAACACCACACATATACCTACACCAAGTGGAGTCCCAAGACTAGAAAATAAATTATCATAGGGGACTTAATTCTACTGCACACAGATTCCCTACTCACCAGACTGAATAAGGAGAAAATAATGGCTAGTTGTTTATCTGGAGCCAGGATCCAACAAATTACACACATGCTCAAGTCATTACACTACAGCTACCATAGTCCATGTGGGTATTAATGACCTGATACATACCTCCCTGGACTATATGAAGATAGACATTATTGATCTTTCTGAATATGTGTCCCAGACAAGTAGTGCCTTGTGTTGAGCAGCACTGTGCCTTCACTAAGGATGATAGCACAGTATGAACAAAAGAGGATTGACTTCAATAATTGGCTTGGCTTAAGTTGTTCTTCCAGGGGGATTCAATATATGCCAGAACTGGGGGACATGGTTAACAAACCACGTTGTTTTGCAAAGGATGGTCTATACCTGCCCCTCCTAGGCTTCCAAATATTGGCTAAAACTTGATTCATCCCTTAAGAGCCTTTTTAGGTAATGCCAAATTGACAAACCTGCTGACATAGCAAATAAAACCCGAATAAACGTAAAGGTGTTACTGCTCAAGGAGTCTAAACAAGAAACTCCACATCCTACAAGCTGTTCTCACCATGGAGAATATCGACACCTGTGCCATTACTGAGACAATTTTTAAATCCACAGAAAGTACTCTTGCAGCACAAGGCTTCAATGCCTTCCACACATTTAGACCATCAGCTGCACAGACAGGGACAAAAGGTGGAGGGGTGTCAGTCTATATTAGCAGCAAGCATAGCTCTAGGTTGGTTAAACAGGATAATGGCCTGGAGTTTATCCATGTACAAATCACCACAGACAATGTCCCATACCATATCCTCGCAAGCTATAGGTCATACCTAGTCCTACTGGAGACACTCACCATTAAACCATATATCTTATTCATGGGGGACTTTAATTACTCTTCTATAGACTGGGAAACATAACACTGCCAAGAACACAGAGGCACCATGTTTTCTGGATGTTATTAACACAAATGTCCTTGACCAAATAGTGTGCATACCCATCAGAGGTTCAAACATACTGGACCTGGTACTCACCTCTATAGGAGAGTGCTGCACACATCCCAATGTCACATCCTCGCTGGTGAATGTGTGACAACAAAGTTGTTGCCTTTCTAATACAAATCAATTTGGAAAGCCCTGCAAACCCTATAACAGTTAGGAGATGTATAGTGGGGGTGGCTGAGGGAAGGGAGGCAACCTGATCCAGAATGTTACTGCCTCCTAGTGGAGCCTAGGCAGACTGCATCAGAGCACAACATAATGTTGTAAGCAAGTCAGATAGTACAAAGCACTGCTTTGTTCTGTAGCTGGGGTGATACATGCATGGACGCACATTTGGGTTAAGGGCCTGGCATTGTCCTTATTGTTTTGGCAGCACATACAGTAGACTATGGGGAGGGGACTAAGGATTTGGACACCTCTCTGACTGCAACCTGGTTGAAGGACCCAGGGGAAAATGGGGGAGCAAATGGTCAGACATTATGGTGGAAAAACACCAAGAGAAGAAAATGGGAGACAAGGAAACAAGACCATTAAATTAATTCTATGTTAATTATCCAAAACATTTGTGGACTGGAGTTTTAGTTTTGAGCTTAGCAAATTCACAAAAAGTCTGCAGAACATATAGTTATGAAGCATTGTTTAATTACCAAATGTATGCCTTTACTGTACAAATTAGTGATTGGGTGACCCATTAATAGAATTGTTTGTAGAGAAAGGAAACGGGTGGCTAGACAGCTGTGGACATGACCACTGAGCTGTACACACACTACCACTGCCACGGTTCACCAATGTGATAGCCATTATTGTTTTGGTGAGGTCTGGTGCAGCATGACTGGTGGACTTTGGTTGTCAAATTGTTAGTATTAGAATGTAGTGAAGCAGGGCAGTGTTCTTAAGTCAGCGACAACGGATACTATTCCCTGGTGTCATATTTGAAGCTTCTGCATATTATTCTGACCTTTGTTGGGACTCAGACTGTGTCTTCCTGAAGGACTGACTTTCTTTCAGGCATCCAGGCATAGCCTGAAATTTTCCACTTTGATAATTTGACAACTGTAACTGCAGAATCAAAGGGGGAGAGACACCATTAATATCAGCTAACTGTCTAGGTTATCTGGGAGGAAAGGTGAAAGAAAAGCTAACTACGGTTGGTGCCTAGATCCCATGGTTTTCAGTGACTTCTAAAGGTGTCTAAAGAGTGCACTATTTTTAATTCTAAAAGCAAGATGTTATTTTCTCTTCTATAATTTGTAGCTTCTACAATAGCTAATTATCTCCTAGGAGACAGAGAAAGACACTCTGCAGTTCATGTTTATTGAATTAGCACAGCATAAGATGTTACCATGTGTATTGGAGAGCCACACCCATAGCCTTTAAAAAAAACAGACTGAAGATAGTTAAATAGTTTGCAAGAAAAAAATGCTGATTGCAAGTTTTATCAGTTTACTTTTTGTTACTTTTTTGAAAGAACAGTATGAATAAAAGCACAACTGAGGACAAAATATTTTTGCCACCTATGTTATATCAATATCAAGCAAATGAAAGAAAATGCTAAAGTACAGAGGTCTTAAAACAGGCTAATTGCTTCTAACAGGAAGGTGAGGTTGAGTAAACTAGACAAATTGCTTTTGGTTTTAGCAGCCTGCTTCCAGTAGTACAGAAAAAATATATAAGTAGTTATTACAATTAGGCTGAGCTCTTTGAATGAACTAAGCCATGGGCAGAACTAAAGTATGTACTATATGTATTAGAACACAACATACAAAAAAACATATTCCTGTATTCAAAGTTTTATTTTTAGCATCTTACAGAAATAGAGGTGCCACATTACAATGAAAGCTGTAATCCAAAAATATGTTAGTGGATGCCCTATATAGATTCATAAGAAGTTACTAGGCACTCAGTCTTGAAGGTCATTAAAGAACCTAGGCCAGTTTCCTAATTACCCACAACACTGTCTAGTTAAATGACATGCTCAGAGTTGCTCAGTAGGCAAATGGAGAGGTCAATAAAAAGGCTGAAACATGCATGCCCACAGCTAATGGGGCTTCCACTAATATGCAACCACTATAAAGCCTGAAACCATGCATTCGCTATTAACAAATGTCTGTAGTGAACTTGAAATGGTCTGAGAATCTTAATTTGTATTATATAAGGGACCAGTTTGTAGCTATAGTTTTTGTAGCTTTCATAACTCCTATGGCCAGAACCAACAGAGCATGCACCCACCTACTCTCCACTCTCCTATATGCCTCCCCCATTCTCACTAACCTCTCAAAAACCAGACTAAATAAGTTAACTGCCTGGTACAACCATAATGCTAGATTTGCTGCAGGGTCTACCTATCGCACACATCACTGTCAAAATCTAAAACTACTAAAATGGCTTGAGTTCCCCAATCTACTTTTCTATAATGAACTTACAGTAGCCCATAGAATACTTAACTAACCAGATAAAGTACAGGGAATACAGTCCTTAATAACCCCTCACACCAGTACCAGGCCACTTAGATCCAATGACAAATTACTGATAAAAACCTCTAAATCTTGCAATCTTACTGGTGACTCAGTATTCTCCAGTTACATAGCAAAAACTTGGAACTCGCTCCCTCCTGCCTTAACTCTGGAACCCTCTCTAACTAAATTTAAAATTGCAGCTAAGATTATTTCACTAACCACTGGATATGCATCTGCTCTAGCCCAGGTTAACCACCCATAGCCACCTCTTTATGTGCTCAATCCTATTATTTTTTTCTCTTCCTTCATATTTTTTCCTGGCATTTTTTCTCAGATAGTACTCTACACCGTATTCCTTATTACCCAAAAGCAACTCAAATTATTTACTTCTGTCTTATTATCTCTTGTAATCATCGTTTGCATGAATTGTAGATGAACTGTTGGTATTGTACTGTTTGCGTTTGTTAACATAACTTGTATTTCTGGAACTTTTCTTCCCAGGCCTCCACTGAAAATGGATATGAATCCAGTTGGACTTTCCCGGTCAACAAATGTAAAATAAAATAAATAAATGTAAAAATAAATAAATAAATAATTTACCTGAGACATCCATAGTAAAGCCAATGAAGGAAAAAATGTCTGAGCAGTAGTAAGTTGCACTGTCTTCAATGTGTAAATCTTTTATTTTCAGAAAATATGTTTTTTCTGACTTGTCAAATAAAGGAATGAATCTTGAACTTATTTCTTGTGGTACATATTTCTCCTCTTTATCTTGAAACCTGTGCCAAATAAGGTGTTCCACTTTACTGCCTGTATGTTGACGCAGCCAGAATATTCCATTGTTTTTGTAAGTAACTTTACATGGAACGGTTATTGACTGCCCAGCATCCTTTTCACCAAAAAACTCAGTCTGTAATATTGCGGCATCTGAACAAACATCCGAAATGAACAATAGGACATTAATATCAAAGAAATCCAAACATGATTATATTTCACATCACAAAGCAAGTCAGTCATAAGATTTAAATCACAGATCTGTTTCAAACAAAAAAAAAAAAAAACTACAGTAAAATAACTTTCAGGAATGAATAACTGATTGTAATTTTTTTTCTAATTAGCATGAGTTATAAAAGCAATACCAGTTCTTAGTGCAGGTTATACGTTTAGCTATTTTTCTGAATTACTTTGCTGAGAAAATCCATTTAAAACCATTGCACATAAAATGTATTTCTACTGAAACACTGTAACACGAGAAGTTTATAAACACTTACGTATCATCAGTGAACTCAGGAGGAGTGTGCAGAAACCAGTGTTCCTCATCTTACTGCTGCAAAAAATAAGGTGCCAGAGAATTTCCGTGAAGTCTCAACTGCAAAACAGGAAACTGAGTGAAAGAATGCTACTTTTACAAATACTCAGCCCCCGACTGGTCAGTTACAGGCTTGGTATGTTTAAACATGCAGTTTGTTTCATTAGGCTAATGACACTAAAGCAGTATGTGTACACATTTATACAATTACCGAAACTTACAAAATATTAACCTTTAAAGTGCCTTAACCCCTAGAACATGAAAAATAGGAATTTAACAGTTACGTGCATGCTTTTACAATATAGTATAAAGTGCTCAAATCATGCAGTCTCATCTAGTTCAAGTGACACACATCACTGTCCCCCCACCAATATAGATATATATATATATATATATATATATATATATATATATATATTGCACTTTTTTATTGCCTGCTGCCTACTTTTATACTGTATTTATTTACTGTGCATTAAACTACACTGTTGTACTGTAATTGTCTGCTTCACTGTGCCTGTTAAATTTTCACTGTTTGCAAAGCATTTTTGTTAGTTTCAGTGTTTGTTAGGTATTTAATGGCATTTTTCACAGTTTTAAGCGATCTGTTCTCCTTGTTCTGGTTTTCCCACCAAGCATAGTTTAAATAACTGATCTGTTAACTGTTTAAAATATTCTTTACACCTTTCTTGATGATTTTCTGCTATTTTAAATGTTTTTAGTGTCTCACTGCTATTTTTCTGCCTTTTTAAACATTATCTGGTGTTTCCTGCTGAAACTAGGGTAGCTAGTAGATGTAGCATATTCCAGATACAGGCTTGCTTTTTCTGGAACTGTTTGTAGTGGTTCATTTGTTCTGAGCATGTTTTCCAGGCCATCTTGATTGGAAGGGGCCTAGCTGTACTTTTGTGAAAGAAGTGAGCTGATTGGGACCTGTCTGGTAAACGGAGGCCAGTCTAGGGCTTGGAATAAGCATTCTCATTGGTCCTTTTGAATCTTTTAAACTTTTTTTCAAGTTTTAGCTTCTGGTATTTAGGCCCTGCATTTGAGCAGGTTTCTATTTGTTTGAGCATTGCACAGCACCACACACTGCCGCACAGGTATGCACAAAAGCAGGACAGTTAAGTTCAAGGATTTTTCCCTAAAACCCAGGCAGAAATATCCATCCACTAAGCTCCTCCGTGATCGATTCTGAAAAGTCATCTCCTAGTGCAGTCTTCAACCTACCATTATGGACAGTTGGACTACCTTTGTTTATCCTGCCAACCTTGTTGATTTGGGTCTCTTGAGGCAGTATAGTAATTGCCTGATGTACACAGACAACCCTCTACTAATACACTCTAGTACAGAGTGAGAGAGATGTATTTACACCAAGACTCTAGAATGCATGCTCTCTCTCACTCAAAACAGTAACATGGAGAAGGTTGTCAACTCATCCACCCACTATATATGCACATAGTACCACTACTCATACACGGCACACCAGCATCCGGTCAACACATGGCCAGAGTCTTTGCAGAAAGAGTTGGATATTTATGTGCACAACATCAACCTGGAATCTGGGAGTATGTGTAGAAACAGTTAGTTAGTGTTAAACATTCCCTCCACAGGTATACCAGGTAAGATGTGTATAATGCAGGTAAAACCAGTTCATGTGTAACTATGATGACAGCCGTATCACTGTCCAGACTAAGGCTGTAGGGTAGTGTAGTAAGACTTGTAAGGTACACGTGACAGCACTGACTAGGAAAGTAATGTGGACTACAGGAATATACTAGTTGTTAATTGACATCTTTCTCCCCCCCCACCATATCGCCAACAATAATCAACATACTCACCCCAACTGGTATGTAATGTCATCTATGTTCTGATAATGTCCAAATGTTTGATACATATTTTAATGGATCCCATGCATGTGCTATACTGAATTATTCCAACATTGGTGGCATGGTGCCATCAATGTACCTGCATGCTGTTCTTATTACCACTGTGGTCCCATATATGCATGTGTTCTGTTTGCTATGTAACTGTTCCGTATCTGGTGTCTGGGTTAATGGGAATATCTATGTATGCTGTTATACCTAAGCCTGGAATGTGTTGACTATTACTAACCCACATATGATGAAATCTAAACACTATAGCATGCTTGGGAAGGCCGGTCCCAGCGGACCCAACTGCCCCACCTCAGCTGGCCGTGGCACCGGGCACCAGCATGTCTGGGGCCCAACCTGGGACCTCCCTGTCCATTAGTCCTGCACCACCTTTGGGTGGAACTGCCTCAGGGGATGGGGCTCACCCCCCTGGGAGTGGGCACGGACAGGCACCTGTCACCCATCGCCAGGTTGGGGTTGTGGTGCGTAGAGAGATCAACCAACAGTTTGGTGATCTTCTATGCCAGCTCAAGGGCTGCATGTCATGATTAGAGAGTCAGCCTGGCTCTGCGACTCGGCCCCCCAGCACAGCCACCTTCAGGGCTGTGAAGGTGCAGTGGTGACTGCCCATGGGTGGGGACCTCAGTCCCACTGTTTCCACTAGGGGGCTCATGGTCTTCTGATTTCCCAACACCCCTCCCCATCAAGGTGTTTATCCCCCACATGTCATATACCACCCCTGTATGTGTCTTGTTTGTCTTGTATGTTAACCTACCCAACCTACCTCCCAAAATATACCTACTACCCCTCCCCAACATCCCACTTTCACCTGAAAAAAAAAGGGCAATCTGTTCCCACAAAAAAATCTCGCCCCATACATAGCTGTCTATTTTGCACACGTGTCCACTGGACACATGTAATCCAGTCTAATTGGCATCACAGCTTACTATTGTTGTCCTCACCCTCTCCCAGGGGTTTGATTGTCCAAATCTACCTCCAAATTCAGTGTATATGTACAGCTGTTGCTATGGAAGAAATGGGCAGCTATGGACC